>NW_020954619.1:22562483-22616570 GCF_900497805.2 Vombatus ursinus
CTCTCTCTCTCTCTCTCTCTCTCTCTCTCTCTCTCTCTCTCTCTCTTCCCTTTCCCTTACCCCTCTCCTCCCTTTCCCTCCCCCTCTTCTCCTTCTCCCCCTCCCCCAACTACGCCTCCTCTTCTCCCACTCTTCCTTTCCCCCTCCCCTTCTCCCTCTCTCCTCTCCTCTACTCCCTCTCCAGTTGGTTGAAAGCATGAGGTCCTTGCTCTTGAAGAAAGTCATGAAACTAGTCACATTTGGAGCTGCTCCCTGACTCCAACACTTAGAATTTTCCTGCATCCCCCTAACATTTTTTGCTAAGCTGAGTGCAGGGCCTCAAGTAGTCCTATGATTTGAATTGAGTAGAAAATTTTTCTCAGACTGTTCCTGGTCTGGAAATGAAGGAGATGAGAATGTAATTTCTCAGTCATCCCTTAGTAGAATACTAATTACTCCTATGTGGAGACCAGTCTTGTTCTGACATCTTAAAGAAAGGGCAGACAATAAGCACAATTCAGGGAAAATCTCTGTTGAGGATGGACACACACCTTCAGCTCATGGAGAATGAAGGTAGCAGTGTTTTCTATTGTCATCAAGGACAGTCCCTTAACATGGCATTCTAACTAGATATTTGTCAATGTTGGCTGCTAGTCATCAAATGAGCAAATAAAAAATTACAAACATTAAAAAATATCAAAATGAATGACAACTACTCATATGGACTAAAAATTTGTGTAGGGTTTATATTTTGAAAGTTTCTCTTATTCTTATTTTTTATTATATTTTATTCTTATTATTAAGGATTTCACAGGAATTTGGGTCAAAGAAGGTGAGGAGGTAAAACCAAAGGCCTCCCAAGTGCTGCTGAGTGTGGGTTCACTGTAATGGCCTGGACATCCTTTGGCACAAGCAACAAAACTGGTTTGCTATGCATTTTTCTAAGATAACTTCTTCTGGGAGGCATTGCTTCTGACGAGCACCACCAAGAGTCCAGCAGAAACTCTGAATCTCATTCCTGGTTGCACGAAGAATTAAGGGGCTGAGGTCACTGGGGTCTCCTAGGAGGCTGGTGCAGTTTCTAGAGAGTCTTGGGATAACTAGCCCCTAAGGCCAGTCTATACATGCTTGCATGTGAATTGGATCATCCCCAAAAGTACAGAAACCAGTGCTTTAGACTTAGGGCCTTGGCCTCCTAAATGAAAGGACTCCATTAGAGAAAAGAACAATTGACTAGGAATCTGAGAGATCTAACTCCTCATCCCAGCCCTGTTGTTACCATGCTGTGGTGTGACTTTGGCCCTCAGTTTCCTCACCTATAAAAAAAGGGATACGTAACCTGCCAACCTCAATGGGCCTATCTAGAAGGATTAAAGGAGATAATGGATATAAAAGCCCACTGAATACTTACAATCACTACATATAGGTAAAACATCATTATTGTACCAGTCTAATCCACTTGAACATTCTTTTTTTTAATTAATCTCATTATAAATGCATCTCCTAGGGGAGGGACTTGTACATCTCAGGAGCTGTCTGGAGGGCACTTCAGCTCATGTGCATCCTGGGAGAACTCCTTCTCTCAGAGGAGGGCAATGGATCCTTCAGTCTTGATAGCTAAGAAATGAAACCGGCCACTTTTCTGTGAGTGTCACATGTGTCTGTGCTCCAAGTATGAGACTCACAGTCTAGGAGTATCCTTGCCTCCTCATTATCTCTCTGTCACTCTACATATCCAATGTATTGTCAAGGACTATGGATTTAACTTTTTGAAGCATTTCTCCAAAATGTGTGTTTTCTCCTCTGACACTGACAGAACTATTTTTCTGGCTTTCATTACCTCATGCCTGTGGTATTGTAGTAGCTTAGTGATGGATCTTCCTGCCTCAAGTCTCTCCCTACTCTAATTCATATTCCATTCAGCCAAAAAAAAAATGATTTTCCTAAAGCATAGGTCTGACCACATCACTCCCCTACTCGATAAAGTCCAGTGGTTTCCTATTGGACCTAGGATCAAATAACAAATGCTCGGCATCCAAAGTCTTTCATAACCTTGCCTCCTATTATTTTTCCAGGCTTATTACACTTTACTTCTTGCTAAGAAAGGAAATGAAGTTATCCCTGACATGATTTGTCTTTTTGAAACAATGTGATCACCTCTTCTAAGTGTATCCTTTATTATGTTTAGAATTTTTCTAGCAATCCAACTCAAGATCATTGACATCTAGGTTAAGGTATCTAATCTTTTCCTTTTCTTTTGAAAATCATGACATCTGTCTATTTCTAGTCTTGCGCAATTCTCCTATTCTTGATTTGGCAAAGTTCCATGGTAGTGACTTGAGAATCATATTTCCTAAGTTCTTTCAGAACCTTGGGATAGAATTCATCTGGACTTGCAACCTGAATTAGTAATTTCCTATGCTTTTCAGTCTGAAGGTCAGGGTCCTTGGTGGAGACTAATCCTGCCTCCAGCATTCTATGTGACCTTGAGTAAGTCATGTAAGCTGTTGGAGCTACAGTTTCTTCATCTATAAAATGAGAAGATTAGAACAAATAACTCCCTAATATTTTTTAAGCTCTAAAATGCTCTATCATTTAACAACAACAACAATGAAAATAATTCTTGAGAAGCATCAAAATGTAGGGAAAAAGCACTGGATTTGCCTTTAAGAGATGTGATTTTAAATTCTGATTCTTCCGAAAACTAGATATTTGACTCTGAGGCAAATAATTTCCCTTTTTTTGAGCACTGGATTATTGGAAAGAAGGCTCTGGCCACAGCCACTTACCCTTCTTGATTATGGATTTCAAGAGAAGCTACTATTTTCTTTAGGACAGAGAATGATCTGCAGATAAGGAAGGATAGAATTAAGGAGATTAAAGGAGTTGGAATTTGAAATAAATGTGGGGATTATAAGAGAACACCTAGCTATCCTAATGGAGTACAAGCTATCAGACTCAAAATAACTTCATTCCAGGAAACTGAATGAAAGAACTGGTGAAAAGGATTACTGAGCCACTCCAAAGTCTCTTTGAAAAAACGTGGAGAATAGGGATGATGTCAAGGTTTGAAGATGAACAGAACATTAATTTTCAAAAAAAAGAAGAAAATGCATGATTTGTGAATGTTTAGAAGGGGAAATTGTGATCACCAAGAATTAGCATATTTTCATGAAAACCAGGTCCTGCTATATTAACCTTACTTCCTTTTGAAAAAGTTACTAGATTCATAATTTTGAGGAATGCACAAGAAAGATATTTTTCTGCTCATATGTGTACAATATGGTTTCTTAATGGGAAAAAAAGAACATTTCTGAAAAGAGAACCAATTAAATCCAATTGGGAGAAAATACAAATTTTCAAGTAAAATGTTGAGGAGGCAGATTGTTCAGAGCAACACGTAGAGGACTTCCCCTCAGATGAACGTACTGAGAGAGGACTTGTTGGAAGACAGAGTAATGTCTGAGATAATGATGGTTACAAGGCATTGTGGTTCACTAGGTCATTTGCTTGTGAATCTTTTTAGAGTTTTGAGGTTTATAACTGATGAAATTATAAACTAATTAACTGTTTGGGAATGTGGAACTATATATAAAGACTATTGTGTCCATACATAACAGAAAGATGATTTCTTGAGTTTTGCCTTATGAGATAAAAATGAGTCATGGACTACCATGAAGCTATTCTGATGTATTAGAAGTTGAAGAAGTAGGAGCCTAAGCTGAATGGAAGAGGCATCACAAGAAGCCAGAGACAGAAGCCACAGAAATATTCTTGTCGAGACCTGTGATGCTTTAACTGCTATTCTGTCACTAAGAGGGGTCCTAAGAAAGCTTAGTGTCTCATACTTTTTGATAACTTCAGGATTAACTGTCAATTTGTACATCTTGTGTTTCTTTTCTCAACCTGTCATTTTTCCATCAGTACTTTCTTTAAAGCAAATCCAAGGAAGAATGTGCATTGGTTTCAGGGTACAAAGGTGTTTAGAAAGGAGAAAGCCCACAGCCTAACTCAGGTTAAATTGGGATGAGAGCTAGGCACCCAGGCTGAGGTTAAAGGCAGTGACAGAGAAAAACCAGAAGGTGGTGCTAGTTAGTCAGATCCTGGAGCTTAACAATGGAAAGAAAAGGATTAGAAGATTTTGGGCTGGAAGGGGGCTTGAAGAGGTCATCTGGTCCAACACCATCATTTTATGATTATTATAATTATTTTTTGTGTGTGTGTGAGGCATTTGGGCTTAAGTGACTTGCCCAGAGTCACACAGTTAGTGAGTGTTATGTGTCTGAGGTCGGATTTGAACTCAGGTCTTCCTGACTCTAGGGCTGGTACTCTATCCACTGCACCACCTAGCTGCCCCCTTCTATAATTTTTTTTTGGTGGCACCATCATTTTACAATAACAGAGTTGAGATCCAGGGAGAGAAAGTGATTTGCCCAGGGTCACACAGGTCACATGTACCACAGTGGGGATTTGAACCCAGGGCCCCTAGCTTCAGATGTAGCACTTTTTCTAATAAACACAGGTTTTGGAACATACTCTGTCCTGTGACTGTGACATCTAGTCCTTTACCCATGTATGAGCTAGGAGTGTCCTTGGGGACTTCTGAAAGCTCTTCCTGGAGAAGAAGGCCAGGTCAGGAGCTATGGTCTATACTTGCAATGCTTTATGCTCTTCATGGGGAACCCAGAAGCAGCTACTGGAGTGTAAGGCCAATGATGAGCTATGAGAGAAAACTAAGGGCAGAGCAAATGTCCAATCTCTGATAATTTCAATCTTGCAAATCCAGACTCTGAATGAGATACTATTAGAATCTTACTACATGAAGAAAACTCCTTTCTCTGAAAAGAAAATGTGTCTAAAAGTCATCATGATTGCAGAGTGTAGGATGAATTACAATGTGCTCTGAGTTTTTCAATATGCTATTGTTTGTTTCAGAGGGAGGAGAAAGGAAAGCAAGGGATTGAGTCAAGACAACCAAGTCTCCTCAGTTTCTAGCCCATAATTCCAGACAATGTGTCCCAGAGAGCCTCTTACATCTTTCTAGAGCTTTCTCTTATGGCCAGGCAGTGACTGAGTCCACTTCATCTCTCCTAAGAGCTATGCTTCTCCTCCCAGAAAGAGAGGACATGGAGCGATGTTTATCTTTCATCTATGTAGACTCCCACCTTAACCTGGAGAAACTTGGGCCAGAAAGATGAGGACCACAAACAGGAAATGCAAAAATCCTCTTAGCTGGGTATCAGTAGAGAGGAATCTGCAAAACAATGGGACCCAAACTCCTTAGCTGATGGAGGCAGACAGAGCCTAACTTTTTTTTTAATTAATTAAGCAATTTATTTATTAATTTTTAGTTTTCAACATTGATTTCCATAAGATTTTGAGTTTCAAATTTCCCCTCCTTCTTTCTCCTCCCCGCTCCCCAAGAGGGCATGCAATCTGATATAGGCAGAGCCTGACATAAAATAAAATGCTTTTGTCAGGGTCTTGTTCCACCTTGGAACCAGTAAGTTGATGGAGAGTGGGCAGAGTTTCATGCTCTGTTAAATACTGTGTGGGCTATAGGCTCAGAAAGGACCTGAAAATGCCTGAGTGGGCAAGAAGGTAGAAAGAGTGCTGTCTCATCCCATTCCTTTGCTTAGAGTGTCCTCCTCCTCCTTTCTGCTGATGCAATACCCATTCTTTGAAGCTTAGCTTAAGACTTTCCTCCTTGATGAAAAAATGTTTCTGAACAGACCAACCAGGAGTCATCACTCTTTCCTCTGTAATCCCATAGTCCTTTTGGGCCCTGAAAGACATAAGATCATAGATTCAGATGTGGAAGGGACCTCAGAGACAATCTAGTGCAATTCTCTCATTTACAGATGAGGAATCTGAGGTCTGGGAGCTAAAGACATTTTGCCTAGATGGGTAGTAAGTAGCAGAGTTGCTATTGCAATCCAGGTTCAGACCTCTGACTTCAAATCCATTGTTGTCTCCAGTGAAAAATACTTCCTTTACAATCAATCCCTCAATGAGTGAGTTATCTTTTCATGAGCAGGTAAGATATATTTGAATATAGAAATAGTTTTTATACTATTTTAAAAAATTTTCAGTTCCAAATTTTCTCCCCACCTCCTGCCCCTCCCCTACCCATTCAGAAGGCAAGCAATGCTCATTATACATATGAAGTCATAAAAATATACGTCCATCTTAGCCATGTTGCAAACAAAAAAGTAAGAAAAATAAAGAAAGTGAAAAACAGTATGCTTCAATATGGGTCCTTTTCCTTTTTCTTTGATCGCTTTGGGCTACTAACCCAGTAGTGTTATTGCTGGTCCATCATTGGATATACAGTTTGATGGCCCTTTAGGCACAGTTCTAAAACGTTCGCCAGAATCATTGAACCACTTCACGACTCCTCTAAGTGCATTAGTGTACCTATTTTTCTTTTTTTTTTCAGCCAAAGACAAGGTTTATTAAAGATCCGCCATGTTAGCTAGACTCTTAATGAATCTGAGCATCTATGAGCTATTGGCTAGATTGTAAAAATCTGAGCAGTGGCTAGATTATTAGAATCTGAACCTGTGCCTATTTTTCTACATCCCCTCAAGCATTTGTCATTTTCCTTTTCTGACATGTCAGTCAATCTGATAGGTGTGAGGTAGTACCTCAGAGTCACTTTAAATTTGCATTTCTCTAATTATTAGTGATTTAGAACATGCTTTCATATGACTATTGATAACCTTTATTTCTTTTTCTGAAAATAGTTTGTTCATATCCTTTGATCTTTTATTAACTGGAGAATGGTTCTTATTTTTATAAATTTGTCTTAGTTCCCAATATATTTGAGAAGGAACATGTAACATTTTTGAAGGTAGAGACTGTATTTTGATTTTACACTTGAATTCCAAGCAAATAACTCTGGGCCCTGTACATCATCTTTTAGAGGAAAGAGGGACAAGACTTCTGTGATTTTATTGGTCCAAAGAACTTTCAGTATGGAAACTCTCTTTACCCTATGTAAATCAGGACTTGTTCAGTAATTAATTTATAGTCTTAGCAAGTTGCCAAGAATACTGAGAGATTGAGTAACCTGTCTAGAGTCATATAGTATGTGTGAGAGAAGAGAATGGATCCTGCGTCTTCTTAACTCTCAGACCTCACCCTATCCCTGCTATGCTATGCTACCTCTCCTATACAGAATGTTGTTGTTATTGTTGTTGTTTGTCCTTCATTCTCAAAGAGGACAATGTCATTGGGAAGGTGATGTCATGACTTGCAAGTGAAGAATAATTACTTAATGAACATTTCTCAAAGGAAAGGTGGATGGCCTAAACTAGATGGAAAAGCAACCGGGGAAGGAGCAGTGATTCTGTTGCATTCTCTTATTTTTTTTCTCTCCATTGCCAAGGGGAGATAGAAGTGCACTGTACAGCATGAGAGTCTGCAGTCAGAGAGGGTTGAAAGCTTTTCTGATGGTAGATGGGGAGTTACTGGAATATATTCTGGTCTTCCACCTCAGCATTCTTTGGAAGGAGATGCTGAATGAGAACAGAATGGCTTGTGATTCAGGGGAGAAGGAAAAGAGGGAGTAGAAATGGGGGGTAGGAGGAAGAGTGGACAGAAACAGTCCTTACCATTGATAAGGGCACACAAATCCCTTTCTTAGATCCAGGTGTGGTCAGCATGACCTCTCTCCTGTATTGTATCAGCTAGTGGATGTGAGGTAAGGTGGTATCAGGGACTCAAGTTAGCTAAGTGTCTTTATGTGGGGGAGTGGGGGAGGAGCAACTTTTCTCTGAGCAAAGGCAGAGATAGGACAATGTCCTTGTGGAGTTTTTACCTTGGCTTCATTTTCATAACATTACTGCTCTATGCACACAAAGATTTCCTCAATTGTATGCAACTTATTGTTTTCTTCCCATTCCTCAATCCCTAGTCATGTGGGTATGTTAGATCTAGAGATTGAAGGGATCTCAGAGGTCATTTAATCCAACTGAGACCCAGAGAGTTTAAGTTACTTGGCCAAAGTCACAGTTTTAATGAACAGAACTGGGATTCAAACTCAGGTCCTTTGGCTACAGGATCAATGTTCTTTTCTCTGAATCACAGGCAATTATATCTTGGCGCCATTGTATCGTGCAGACATCCCCATTCTCCTCTGCAACTGCATTTAACCCCATCACGGCCTCATTGGATAGCTAACCCTATGTTACTAAAGACTCTATAAATAAACAAGGCAATAGTGATGTGGGACTGACAGAGTACCAAAGGGATATGGACATACATTGCCTTTATTTAGATAAGAAATGAATTCATTTATTTATTTTACACACATACATATTTTTTCTTACCATCACTCCAATTTAAAAGCAACAAAAAGAAAAATAAAATCTTCCTTATAAACATACATAGTCCAGTAAAACAAACCCCCACTTTGTATATGCTGGAAAATGTATGTCATTTTCTACATTTTAAGTTGAGGCAAGAGTTACATAGCATGATTTATTATCAGTCTTCTCACTTTATATTGCATTGATCTGAGGCCTAAAGTGTTTGAAAATTGTTTTTCTCTGTGATATTGTTATTGTGTATAGTTATCCTCATTCTGCTCATTTAGCTTTTTATCAGTTCCTAGAGGTCTTCCCAATTTCCTCTGAAACTATCTCTTTTTGTCATTTCTTATGGCATATAAAATTCTATTATATTCATAGACTATACCTTGTACCTTGACCTTGACATAGTGATGTCATTTTGGTCCTATTTGAGCATGATGGACAATGGCCATCAATCATACCTTAATTTATTTAGTCATTCTCCAATAGGACAGCTCCTTAGGCTGTACTTTGGGGATACTATGAAAAGTGCTATTATAATTTTTGTTGTTGTTGCACATAAAGAGTGTTCTTTTCTTTCCTTGATCCCTTTGGGATATAAACCTAGTCTTGATGTCACTGGATCAAACAGTAGGTACAGTTTAGTAACTTTTTGAGCATAATTTCAAATTGCTTTCCAGAATGGCTGGACCAATTCACAGCTCCTCCAAGAGTGTATGAATGGGTCAGTTTTCCCATAGTCTCTCTAGTACTTGTTATTTCCCTCTTTTGTCAACTTTGTCAGTCTGATGTATATGAGATGGAACTTAGTTGTTTTAATGTGCATTCCCCTAACTATTAGTAATTTGGAGTCTTCAAAAAATTGACCTTTGATATCTTTTATTTCTTCCTCCAAAAACTTTTACATTCTTTGACCATTTATCAGAGAATGGCTTTACAATGTGCTATAGTACATTGGAAATGAGATCTTTATCAGAAAAATTTATTGTGAAACATTATTTATCAGAAAAACTTATTATCGCTCAGGTAATTATTTCTCTCTCCAAACCTTACTGCATAGGATTTATTTGTGCGAAATCTTTTAAATTTTATGTAATTGAAATTGTTCATTTTATCTTCTGTGATCTGCTCTAATGCTTATTTAATCATGAACTCCTCTCTTATTCATTTCATTCAAAAATAATTTATTCCTAGCTCCTTTGTTTATTATATGACCTTTTATATATAGGCATATATCTATATGGAGCTTATCTTGTTATATAGTATGAGGTATTGTCCAGTTTTCCCAGCAGTTTTTGTTAAATAGTGAATTCTCACACCAGTAACTGAGGTCTTTAGGTTTATTAAACATTATGCTTCTGTTTACTTCTGTGTGTTGTATACCTAATCTGTTCCACTGATTGACTGCTCTAATTTTTAACCAGGATGAAATTGTTTCAAATGATTATTGCTTTATAGGTCAGTTTGAGATCTGGTGCTGCTAGGCTCTCTTCCTTCCTTCCTCCTTCTTTTTGTTTTTATTCTTACCCTTGAGATTCTTGACCTTTTGAGTCCATAGGAATTTATTATTTTTTCTAACTCTGTAAAATATTTCTTCATATTTGATAGATATAGTACTAAGCAAGTAAATTATTATAGGTAGCATTAGTATTTTATTATATAGGCTTGATACACCCTTGAGCAAAGTTGAATATTTTTCCATGCATTGGAATTGAAAAAAAAAAACTGTAGTTCAACCTTACAGAATGTTACAGTAAGAAGGAATCGTTGACAACCTTTAACACTGAGAGTCTTAATAAGGGGTCCCTAAGTTTTTAAAAAAATTATTTTGACTATGGTATTTCAATATAATTGGTTTCCTTTGTGATCTCATAAAAATATAATCTTATATTATATCTTAAATTTTCATTTAAAAACAGTAAATGAATCCATAGTTTTCTCCAGATTGCCAGAAGGGTGCATGGCAGAAAAAAAATGCTTACAGGCTCCTGCTCTACTACAAACCTTTATATTTTCAGATCAGGAGACTGAATCTCAAATAGAAGAATTGCCTTGGTCAAGGGAAAACAGGTAGACAGGGGAAGAATTGACAATAGGACCAAAATGTTATGAATCTCACTCTCTTTACTCCATCCCATACTCTCTTTGGAAAGATTTCTTTCATGGCTTCAGGGTATGGAAACAACAGGGTATCAGGTGTCTTTTCTTCAGAGTCAATGAAAGAAGAATCCCATGCATTTGCTCTGCTGAGGTCAGTGATGCATCTCAATCACTTCCAAGTTTCCCAAGGTCCTCCTCATCCTTCAGTTCAACTTCTTCTTCTTTTTTTTTTTTTTTTAATTTTTAGGCAATTGGGGTTAAGTGACTTGCCCAGGGTCACACAGCTAGTAAGCGTCAAGTCTTTGGTCTAAGGCCGGATTTGAACTCAGGTCCTCCTGACTTCAGGACTGGTGCTCTATCCACTGCACCACCTAACTGCCCATCAACTTCTTCTTTTGGCAGCAAAATAAAACTAAACTCGATCTGCAGGAACCCAAAGATTCTTCATTTTGAAGGCATTCTACGAGGCAGCGGCCATTGTGTTTCTGGCAGTACTTTTGTCGCATTAGTGCACTCCTGCCTGCATAAAGAAATCATTTGTCAAGATCAAAATAGAGATATTAAGGCAGGATGTTAATAGAAAAGGATTATAGCATTACAGTTCCAGAGCTGGAAGGGACCTCCGAGGTCGTTTGGTCCAACCTTCTCATTTTACAGAGGAGTAAACCAAAATCTGGGAAAAATTAATGACTTGCCTAAGGTCTACAAACTGTCAGAAAGAGGATTTGAAGATAAATTCTCTGATTCAATAATTATTTTACTAGGTTTTCACAGTGTTTTTCTACTATGCCATATGGAAAGTTTCAGAATTTCCCATTATTAGCTTGGTCCCAGAAGACAGGAAGTCCCAAACTGATGGCAAGAACCTATGGTCAGTGCACAAGAGTTTCTTGCCCCAGTTCCTTGGAGTGGTGTAAGTACTTGTTTGAGTGGGGATGGATGTGGGCGTACCATTACTGAATCTCCCATAATATAGAAGCACTCCATGATGATGATCCATGGAAAGAGGGCTTTGATCTGGACATAGCAACTTTCTGAATTTTATTCCAATAATCATTAATTAAAAAAAATTCCTCTGGTGTTTGTTCAAAAACAAGATCAGATTTAGAGATGGAAGGAACCTTAGAGATCATCTAGTCTAACCACCTCATCTTAACTATGAGACAAGTGAGGCCCAGAGGAGGAAGTGGTAAAGCCAAGATTCGACCCCAATTCCTATGACTCTAATGTCTACACTTTTCCCACTGTACCACACTATCTCCCCAAAATAAGAAGTGACTTACCCAGGAGTGCTCAGGTAAACAGACAGATATTATCTGTAGCATAAGCATCTCCCTGAGTTTTCTGTGTACCTCAGGAGGTACACAGGAGGGATGGAGCATGGGACTGCCTGTCTTAGCTTGGGAAAATCAGACAATCTCATTCATTAGAATAAAGGTGTCTTAATAGGAATTTATAACTCACAAATAAAGAATATACTAAAAAAAAACTATCTCATTTAATGTGGAAAAGTCTTTCAGTTTATATACGGTATTTTCCTCATAATAACCTGCAAGACAGATAGTATTAGTTTTTTTTTAGGTGAGAATTTTGAGGCTAAAAAAGGTGAAGAGACTTTCCAAGTTGGCAGAGTATGTCACACTACCTAACTTTGATTCCAGGTCTCATTAGTTTAGATTCAGTGCTCTTTCCAATACTCAATACTACCTCTTAGTAAGTAATGTGATCATTCACAGAACTTTATACCTACAGTGTCAGTCTATGATTCCATCTCCATATCAACCTCCCTGGTGAGGACATTACTTCTGCTATCACAGATTAATACCTGCCCTTGAACTAACCAACTGATCATCTTAGAGAGTTGCCTAGGGTATTGAGAAGTAAAGTAATTGGCACAGAAACCAAGTTAGTCTGATCCTGAGGTTGACTCCATGCTGCCCATTATGTCCATGACATCATTATAGATTAAGTTTTAAACATTCTTTTTTGAGTCAGCTCTTAAGGGACCCCAAAGGAGGGTGAACCATGGTTCTTGTCCTTGAGGTCATGAGACACATGCATATATGAAGATAAGTCATTTCTATTGTGCTTTTTTTTTTCAACATTGTGAATTCTAAATTTCATGAACACATTGAGAAGAAAAGAAAGGTGTACAAGTAATTGTTATTCCTATTTTATAGATGAGGAAATCAAAGCTCCAAGAACTTGTGAGTTGCCAGTAATGACACAACTAGGATTGTGTCCACTTTCTACCTGTGTTCATTTGAGCAAGACAGCTCCTGTGTCTGAAACTCAGTCTCCTCATCTGAGAGTATAAAGGTTTGTAGTATAGCAGTGATTCGTAAGCATTTTTTCTTTCTGTTATGGACCCCTCTGGCAGTTTTTTGGAAGACTGGATCTATTTTCTGTTTTTAAATAAATACAATTTAAGATACAATTAAGTTTGTGTATTTTGTATGAGATTACAAAGGAAAACAATTATATTGAAATACCATTATCAAAATATTTAGTAAAAAAATAATCATGGACACCATATTAAGAACATTAGTTAGAGGTTGTCTATGAACTCTTCCTATAGCAATAGCCTGTGAGAGTGAACTACAATAGTTTTTTTTTAAATTTCAATGCATAGAGAACTATTCAGTATGCCAATGGGTGTATCAAGTTGACATAGTAAAATGCTACCTATAATAATAGTTGTGTCACTAATGACAACTCATGAATTCTTGGAACTTTGATTTCCCAGTTTTGTCCCTACTGATTCAATCTAGACAGAAATATAGATCTTCTGATTCTCTCAGACATGCCCCTTAATGGTACCAAATTGCTTTTCACAAGACAGAGAATGATAGGTGAGAGACACAACCAACAAAGACCTCAGAGTGGGGAGAATTCACTTTCTGGGAAGGGCCAGAGAAGATATCTGCAGAAGGCAGCCTCTGGTGTGGTACTTGAAGATAGGCAGGATTTTGGTAGGTGGAGATGTGGGTACTGAGAGATAAGGGGAGAGTCAGTGAAGGGGATCATTGTAGATAGAGATGTAAAAGACTGCAAGAGGAAGGACAAAGGGGTCTGAGACCTGCAGAAATTACAAAAAACAGCAGGATTCTGCTTTCTTTACAGAACTCGGGTCCTCAGTTAAAGAAATCAGAGTCTGGATGTTTTTTATAGCTTCTGCAGGGCTTAAAGCCATCTCCACTTGTAGAATTCACAGAAAATGGTCAGATTTTCATGTTCCATTGAAGAATGTGTAGATTGTGAAGATAGTGTTGGAGTTGGGTGCTAGAAATTGGAGATGGCATCAAATTGTGAAGAGTCTTGCTGAATGCTGAGTTCTGAAAAACTTTTATGAAGGTAGCCTTCTATGAACTATGACTTTGTCCTGTAGACAGTAAGTTGTTACTGGGGTTTCAGAGGATGGGATTTGTGGTGAGGATGATTGATCTGTTGCTAATGTTTGTTTTAGGGAATGAATAAGAGAGAAGAAAAGGGACCATGGTTTTTGGACCACAATGTAAGGAGGAGAATATCTTCATCTCCTTCATTCCTGTTCCTTCAGGGGACAGCACCTCAGATCTGGGTCTTTCAAGTAGAAAAAGATCCTGGGACCCTTCAGTTTGGCAGGAGGAGGAACTGAAGCTTATTTTGCCTCTGCTATGATCTAGACTAGAAGGAGCTCCAAATGGACTCAGTTGCCCCTTAGAACACAGTGCTATGACCATCTCTCTTCTGACATGCCCTTTCCCAAGAGATATACTTCTCCTCCCAAGAAGGGAGCCTATGGAATGAATTGCCCTTTCCATCACTTATAGTTTCCAACTTACCTGGAGAAATCTGGGCGAGAATGATGAGAATGGCAAAGATGAAGCTGAGGAGTTTCATGGCTGGAGCATCAACAGGAAGAGGTCCTAGAATTACAAGACCTGGATTCTGTAAAGAAGGAAAAGTCCTGCTGTTTTTATAGTTTCTGTAGGGCTCAGAGCCATCTCTAGTTGGAAAGTAAACAAAGAATGGTCAGATTTCATGTTCCATTAAAGAGTGTGTAGGTTGGGATAGCAGAATTGATGTAGGTGGGAAGTAATGCAGAGAGTGCTTACTCATATCCTTTTCCTTGACTAGAATGACCTTACCCTTTCCTTATGAAATACCTACTAAGCCTACAAGGTCCAACTCAAGTCCATCCTTCTTTTATTGACCCCAGCCTCAACTTATCATTATATGGTCTTTTGTGGTAGCTAGCATGGTAGGATCAAAATGCTTTAACGTTCCTCAAATGTGATTCAGGTGAATTTTCCCATACTATTAATTCTGGGTCCAAATCATGGTTCCTCTTCAGTGCCTACCCAGGATTTATGAATTGACAAACAAATTCAAACCTGCCTATTTATACCACTTCATCATCTCAGTGATATATGCTTTTTATCTCCTCCCTTTTCTATTTGTCTCAGTCAGTTTTGTTTTAAGTACAGTATCTCTGAATGCCTGAATATTCCTTTGTCATGTTTTCACCAAGGTTACCAAGTGTGCACTGACCATGCTCATAAAAGTTTTTTTTTTTTTCGGAAGAGGTGAGGATTTGAATAAACATTTCATTAATTGAGCTCTAACTAGGTATATATCCAGTCCTGAACTATTTACTGAGGGGTAGAAAAAGTTTGAGACAGAAACTCAGTTCTTTAGTATCTCAACATTTTTTTGGAGGGAGGGCATAAGAACTTAAACACATTATAATATACAAAAATAATACAAGTATCTCTTTGAAAGGTTCTTTGACTTAGGATAGGTAGGGACTTCAGAGACCATACAGTCCAGCCCTCTCATTCTACAATTGAAGAAAATGAGACCCATAGTGGATCACCTAAGGTCACAAAGGGAATGAATGCCAGAGACTAGAATTGCATCTAGGGCCTCTGGCTCTTAACTCAGTCCTTTTTCCTTTGTGCCACATTGTTTACTGATACTATATCATCTTCTTGTCTTGTGGAGCTCCCTGTTTTGTCAAAGAGAAGAGACCAGCGCAGAAGGATACTAAAAAGACAGTGAGTGTGCTTTTTATCTTCTCTTTCTCTTTTCTTCAGCTTGAGAACACAAATATGATGTGACAAGCTGAAGCTTCTGAGGGAGCAACCTAGGCAAGTGAGGAACTGCGCGGTCCAGCATCACCCGAATCAGCTGAGGATGGATAGCCCTTATAACGCCTGGGGTACATAGCCTACCTAAGGGGCAACACGTGGGGCACAGAGTAATGGAGGAGGAAAGGGTTAATCACACAATCTTTCCTCAGTCCTTATATTTCTTGGCCTTTCTGAAGAATTTGATAAAGCTGATCATCTTTCCTCATGAATTTTCTCTCTCTGGGATTTCATAATATTGCTTTCTCAGTTCTTCCACCTGCCTTCCAGCTCTTGCTCAGTCTCCATTGCTGGATTCCTCATACATATCTTATCTCCTAACTAGATATGCCTCAAAGCCCTATCTTGAGTCCCCTTCTTTCCATAGAATCTCTCTTAGTGACCTAGACCCTTATGCAGATGACTTCCAAATCTCTGTCTTTCTCCCTCTTTGTTTCTCTGTCTCTCTCTTATGTCTCCTGAGTTTCACTCTCAAATTGCCATCTGTTTGTTGGACATTCCAAACTGTGTGTCCCATGGGTATTTTAAACCCAACATATCCAAAATAGGATATAATCTATCCTCCCAAACACACCTTCCTTCTGAACTTCTCTACTTCTGTCCACGATACCAATATCTTTCTAGTTACTCCAGCCCATCGTGTTCTCAGTGAAGCCCCAACTCCTCTCTCTCTCTCCCCCACATATCCATTTGGCTTCCAATTCTAGTTGGTCCTATTGCCACAACATCTCTTTTATTTATCCTATCCTTTATTTATCCTTTCCTTTATTTATCCTTTCCATTCATATCTCCAACCCTGTGCATTCAGCTCTTCATCATTTCTCACTTAGATTGTTGCAATAGCCTCCTAATTATACTGCCTACCTCAATTTTCTCTCAACTTCCATTTATCCCTCACAATGTTGCCAAAGTGATAATATTCATAAAGCACAAGTGAGACCATGACACTCACCTCAATAAACTTCAGGGAACTCTCCATTACCTATAGGATCACATGAAAATCTTCTATTTGGTATTTAAAACTCTTTCCAACCTTCTTTCCATACTTAATATGTCTTTTCCTACAGGTACTCTATGGCTCAGTTAAACCGATCCTGCTGTTCTTCACACACAACACTCGTCTCCCCTTTCTGTGCCTTTGCATACATAGGCTGTCCCCCATGCCTAGAATGCACTCCTTTCTTACTTGTACATCTTAGAATCCCTAGTTACCTTCAAAGATCAGTTCAAATGCCAACTATTATATGAAGATTTTGCTCATAAGCCCAGCTGCCAATGTTTCCCTTCCCAAATTACCTCATATTTAATTCAATATGGTGCAGTATATAAACAGCAGGCCTTAGTGTTAGAAGTCCTGAATTCAGGTCCTGTTTTTGACACACATTAGTTCTGTGTCCTTGGATGAATGACAACATTTTAACATCCTGGCAACTCTCTTTGAATATAAATTGCAAAGATCATGATCAGCATTGGCAGAAGTTTCTTATTAGGAAATGACTACTGAAAATTTTTTTATATATCTTTTAATGTCTACACATTGTTTACCCTGACAGAGGTAAACCCCTTGAGGGCAAGAATTATTTCACTTTTGTCTTTGTATCTCCAATGAAGGCTACTAATAAATGCTTGTTGGTTGATTGGTTTTGTTTCATGCTCACTAACCTACAATGATTTGCATTGGCCAGAGGACAAATCCATAACTCTTTAACTCATTTTTCAAGGCTCTGGATGATTTGACCTGAACCTACAGTAGTTCCAGCATTAATTCCCATGAGTACCCTATAGTCAGTCAATTAATCAACAAGCATTTATTAAGCACCTGCTGGGGACCACGCACTGGACTAAATACTGAGGATACATAAAAATACTTTGTTTCATTAAACTGCTACAATTACTGGTCCCTGACATGAGCCATTTCTAAAGTTTTGCTCCTTTCTCTCCTGCCCCTTTCCCTATCCTTCTCACATCTGTCTCTCAAAATCACACCTATCCTTCGATGACCAGCCTAAATCATACATTCGTAATGAATCCTATTCATCTTAGCTGGCATCAAGCAATCTCCCTTTCTGAAATTCTAAAACCCATAACAAGACTCCTTATATAAAGATATATGTTATTCTATGTATATCCTCTCCCCTTACTCCATAAAGGACCACAAATCATGTTTTTTTTTTTCCTTCTGGCATTCATTTTTATTTTTAAAATATATTTTTATTGAACTCTTCCATTATTACATCACTTCGATTTTCTTTCATATCCTTCTTCCCTCCCAGAAAGTCATCCTCCAAATCAAAGAATTTACATAATGAAAGAAAAAAGTCAGAAATTCAGCAAAACTGATTAACATATTAAAAAAAGATGTTGTTTGTAATGTTCCACAGCCATGAACTTTGCCCTCTGTGAAGATACAAGAAGAGATATCTTCTTAAATTTCTTTTTTTGAAGTTAAACTTATTCTTTATAGTTTCACAACATTCAGTTTTTATTGTTTTGTGGATATTTTTTCATTTACATTGTTCAGTCATTATGTATATTATTTTCTTGGCCCTGCTTATTTCATGACACATCAGAATTCATGTAATTTTTTCCATGCTTCTTTGTATTCATTGCTTTTCTTTTCTTACAGCACAGTAATGTTACATTCTATTCACATTTTGTAATTTGCTTAACCATTCTCCAAATGATGGGCATTGCTTTCTCCCCAGTTCTTTGCTAGCACAAAAAGTGCTATTATAAAATATACATATGTACACACACACACACACACACACATATATATATAATATATATATAGTCCTTCTTTTTATCAATGGACTCTTTGGGGTATATGCCTAGGAGTGGAATCTCTGAATCTTTGCTCGAACAAAATTTAATGCTTATACAATAATAAGTTGTTGACAGGAAAAAAAAAGCTTTTTATCAATCATATTTGATAAGGGTTTTATAGCCAAGACATATAGCCCAGATAGCCAAGACAACTATTATAAATACATAAGATCAAAAGCCATTCTTCATCAAAGAAGTGCTCAGAGGATATGAATGATTCCCATATCTGTGTGTGTGAGTGTGTATAGATATACATATACACATATAACAATAATGGCATAGAGGTGAACAGTGCCTACTTCTCTTCATGTCTTACTTCATAAAACAGCATAGCAAAATATGGCTGGGCCGACCTGGACCTATCCCTCCCCCCATTCCTCTAATCCATCCCTTTTCTAAATTTCTCTGTTCCTGTCAAGAGAACTACCATCTTTCCAGTGAGCAAGGTTCACAATTTCAGAGTCATTCTTAACTCTTCATGGTCCCTTGTGCCTGGAGTGTTCTCCCTCCTAAACTCTACTCCATTGGAATCTCTGCTTTCCTTCAAGAATCAGATCAAGTATCCTCTACTACAAAGAGGTTTGTCCTAATCCAGTCCTTCCTTTAGCTGCAAATTCCCCCCTGACAAAATTACCTTGTATTAATTTCCTACATATACTTAGCTCTCCTTTGGTTACTCTCTCAATTTGCATATGAGTTCACAAGGTGGGTTCCCAGGGGGTGGGTGAAACCTTGGTTTCTAGGGGTAATGTTGGGAGTCTGTACTACTAAAGCTATAGTTCATGGGGGTCCACTGGTATACTTGACATTAATAATCAGCCAGTAGAGTCGACTAGCCTTTAGCAAAAGTATTTACTAAAATGGCATAGTAAAAATCAGTAGGCATAAAATACTTCCCCACCTCTAAATTCTGAGTTGTATTCTCCAAAATACACATAGGATCTATGGGAAAAATAAGATCAAATTTACAGTGCAGAGGTAGGAAGACAACATGTAGGATTCATATGTGACAAAGGCAACTGAGAAGTCCTAGTATGGTAGGACCTGGAAGTCTCTTCTTTCTTTATAGAATCTTCACATAGCTCCCCTTGGGTGCAGTGTTTCTGTTGGGTAGGCCACTCAGTTGAGCTCCCTGGGTCAGCTACTATTTTTCAGGCAGAATGCCCTCTGTCTGTGTTTGTGGCATTTCTGTGCCATTTCCCTCTGACTACCAGGGGTCCTAGAATCTGCTTCCTCCCTCAGGTGACTGCCTTTTTGCATCTGTTTTCATCTGAATTGTGTATCTCAGCTTCTCTTTGTGTGCACTGACTTCTTCAAACTTACATGGCTGATGGGGAGGGGAGAAATTCCCTTTCAGTGAACCCTCCTTTGGAGGTCTCCTGCATGGGAAGCTCCTGGCTTGAAATCTCTCTCTCTTAGATTTATGATTGAGTGCATCCAGCTCAACTGCTGTGTGCCACAACTGATAAGCAGTTGGGTAGAGAGAAATTCCCTCTTCTGTCTTGTAGAGTTGTCACCCCACAAATGCTCTGAGCATTTGCTGCCTTCTCTTCTCCAAGGCTCAGCTATTTAAAGCTCCCAGAGAACAGGTTAATTTGTTTGCTTAGCCAATGATATTGTTTTCTTTAATTCCAACAAAGTTATCCACATGTCATAAAGGGATCATTGAGTGTCAATACTTTGCTTTCATCTCTGTTCTCTACTTTTCCCTTTCTCTGACTACATCTGCTGGAGTTGGTACAGGGAAACCTACTCTCATATGCATGAATGCAAATGTTCTCTCCCTTGATAGAACATAAACTTCTTGAGGGCAAGGACTCTTTCATTGTTGTCTTTGTATCTCCAATGTCTGTTATATTGCCTTGGTACCCAGTAGTCTCTTAATAAACTCCTGTTGATTGATTGATTGACCCCAACAGACTGGATGCTGCTCTTCCGGGACTTTTTGCCCTGAGTAGGAATATACTAGTTTGGGTACTTTGCTAGCTTCTGGGAAGAATGGGTGAGAGGTTAATAATTGAGCTACTACTCAGTTTTTGGTTTGCTTGTCAAAGGGGGCTTTCTGTCTCTTCTGAAGAGGATCACACAGACTAGGGAAGACACTTATGCTGAGTGTATTAGTATTGCCTATTTATTCATTCCTATATTCTGACTGGTTTTATATAATGTTTTACAAATCCATTTATAATGGTTCCTATAGTCAATGATGCAACAAATGGGAGGAATTAATGGTGTGGGTGAATAGTGAAACATGATTTTTTTGGGTAAACTCCACAACAAACTCTTCCACCAAAGAGATAAGCATTGCCACTAGGAAATGGCAAAGAGCCAGTCAGTTCTCTGAGAACTAGAGAAAAACCACTGATTTCCTCTAGACTATCCTCAGGTTTTGGATGACACTTAGAGGTATACTGGAGTCAGCTGCAGTCAGATCATGAGAGCCATTGTTAAATTTTCAGTGTGAGCATTTACATCTCAGAATCAGGAAAATGCTACAAATTACGGCTTGGTTTATTGTTTTGTTAGTTGTCAATACCTAAGAAAGTGTTAATAATGCAGGTTAAATGTAAAAGTGGGTCTTGCTAAGTATTTTTTTCCTTTCTAAGAGATAGTTGTTAAACATTTATTAGCACACTCCTGGTGGAATCCATAGCTGGAAGAAACTAATATTTGCCTGTAATTTGATCCTTATTCTTTTTTTGCAATTGGAGTTAAGTGACTTGCCCAGGGTCACATAGCTAGTGAGTGTCAAGTGTTTGGTCTAAGATCAGATTTGAACTCAGGTCCTCCTGACTTCAGAGCCGGTGCTCTATCCACTGCACCACCTAACTGCCCTTCTAGTCCTCATTCTTGAATAAGGTCGGGTACTATCCTTAGTGACATTTGGTGGCTGAAGAAAAATGGATGGGGTAGAGATCAAGAGAGGTACAAAAAGACTTGAGATAGGAAAATGTCCAGAAATCAAAACTTTTCAAAATGGTATGTTCTGTAATCTCTAGACTAGTGAACTTAGCATCAATTATTAGCTAAACACATGAAAAGATTTTTAACAAGAAGTTTTTGAAAACTTATGAAGAAACTTGGTGATACCTAGAGATCAGTATAGGGTTATTAAGAACAAGTCATGTCAAAGTAAATTCATTTTTTTGTTCTTCAAACTTTTTTGAGCATTACCAACAGTCGTGAATGGAGAAGGTTGACTAGGGGCACATACAGTCTCTCTTAGTTAGGGACATACAGCAGATGAACTTCCTATTGCTGAAATAACTTGGGCTGCCATGTACACTCTGAACACAGAAGAAACTGCAACCCGACATTTCACTCCAGGGTTTGTCACCCTGTTGGCGGCAGTGGGGTAGTATCAACTTATACCTGGAATGAATACCACCACCAAAATGTCACTTGGTCATCAAGGCAAAAATACAGAGGCTTGATCATGTATTCATTTATTCTCTGGCTTAACATTAATCCAAGGAATCAACCACAGATTTGCTCTGTAGCTGGTCAGGAAGGTCATGAGCATCCCCTCAAAGAACATGTTCTTTCTGCCTCACTGCACGTTTGCTGGCATGCAGCATTTTCTCTCCCTTGTGCATCGGCTCACATGGATTTCACCAGCATGACATTCCCTCCTGCAGATCCCTGTGGGTTTCCAGCATATCTCTTTAATTCCGCTCCTGACTAAACAAAGAAGTGGGGTGCTGAGGTCATTGAGTTTATCCAAGCCACCTGTGGACAGACTTGGAGAGACAATCCCCAAGGTCAATCTACACTTGCATGAAATCAGTAAATCCTCAAATTATGACAGAGTCCCAAGAAAGTCTTTTTTTTTCTAAAAGTCCCATTAATGGAAAGAACACAAGCCAGTATTGGGTCTGGGAGTTCTGGCCTTCACCATTACTATGCTATGGTGTGATTCTGGGCCTCAGTTTCTTCAAATTGAAAATGGGGATAATAATACTTACTCTGCCAACCTCAATGTGACTAGCTGGGAGAATTAAAGGAAATGATGGATAAGAAAGCTTCATGCAAAGTAAAATGCTATACAGATGTAAGGTGATGTTATTTCAAATTGCAACATAAAACAATCTCAGAGAGGGATCCCTGTGATGTATGGACAATGCAAAGGTCGTTGCATTTTATCCCCTGACCAGAGCAAAAGAAACCCTACTTTTAACTGATTGTTTTAGAGACCAGAGGAAGGAAACATGGCCTTTTGTCTTAAAGGCTTAGAAATAAAATTGACTCTCCTTCCAATTGCTATGTGTTTGGGGCATAAAAGAGCCTGTAAGAAAGCCTTGGGGATGAGCTAGGGTGGCTGAGACAGGGGACACGGCTGAGGTTTAGTGGACAGAGTTCCTCCCTCTCCCAAACCTTTCCTTTACAGTAGTTACTTTCTTTGAGCACTCTTCTCCATGCCAACAAGTTTATGCTCAGGTCCACCTTTGCCTTTCCATAGTACCTACCTTGTTAGGGGCCTGACTAGCCATAGGCCTTTTAGAAAATCCTTCATTCATGACTTCTCAATTACATGGAAGGAAGTAAGGCAAGGCTCTTGACCCTTTCTGGGTCTGGTTAACCAGTAGAGGCTTTTCAAAACCTTATATAGCATTGATGTGTCTACAAGTCTTATTTACTTCCCCTAAGGTCATTAAGGTCAGTTCTAGTTCTGAAGGCTGATTATTTGGGCTTCCTTCTCTCCCTCACAGACTTCTCAAACACAAACTTTTTCCAGAGACAAGCTTCTTTAAGCTTTCCTGTTAAGGTGTTTACAATTATTGTTTAGGGCAAATATTTTAAAATATAGGGCAGGCTCTTTTTCTTTCTACAAACTTCACGAGGTGGAAGAAGTAGGTGAAAATCATGAACATCAGAGCATCCTCAGCCCCACGCTCTGGGAGAGTCTTGAGAGATCATCTAGTCATATAGAATTGAAAGGGACCTCAGAGACAATCTGGTCCAGTTATATGTGACTGAGAATCACTTCTGAAACATCCCACCAAAGTGATTATCCAGCCTTCATTTGAAAACCTTTAGGGAAGAAGGGCCTACTACCTCTCAAGGCAGCCTATTCCACTTCTTTTGATTATCTTTGATTCCAATGAAGTTTTTCCTAATGAGCCTAAACTTGCTTTTCCATAACCTCTGTCCATTGCTCCTAATTTTTGTCCCCAGGTCTATATAGAACAGGTCTTATCAATCTTCCACATGAGAGCCCTTCAAATACATGAAAACATTATTCTTCTTCCTTCTAAGTCATCTCTTTTTCAAGCTAAACACTCATGTATGGCACAAACTTGAACTCTGTCACCATCCTGGTTGCCCTTCTTTGGGGATTCTCTAGTTTATCAGTGTCCTTAAAAATGTTACCCAGAATTGAATGCAAGATTCCAGATATGATTTAACTGGAGTAGAATTCAGCACTTCTCCCTCTGGGCACTACTTTTAATGTACCCTAAGATTATATCAGCTTTGGTGGTTGCTATTTCACACTGTTGACTCTTATTGAGCTTGTGGCCCACTAAAATCCCCAGATCTTTTGAAAATATTATTTAGCCATGCCTTCCCTACCTTCTGCTTGTGAGGATGGTGAAAATATATCTTGTCTACACTAATCCAAAGTTCTAGACGGTTAAGATATTTTTGAATTTCGACCCCATCATCGAGTGTCTTAGATAGTCCTTCCAATTTCATGTCACGTGAAATATTGATAAACAAGTCACCCAAGTCTTCATTGAAGTCATGATTAAAAATGTTGTTGCTGGTCTTTCATTCGCAAAGAGAACCAATAATGTCACAAAGGTGATATCTTGACTGGCACGTGAATTGGACAATCAAAACAGACACAACACAAATCTTTGGGGAACTCCACTAGAGAACTTTCTATAATTTGTTATCAATCCATTTATGTTGATTTTTTCCCCTATGGAATGTAATAGCTCACATTTATAAAGGGCTTCTTTCCTCACAACAAAACTGCGAAGTAGGTACTACTAGTATTACCATCATCATCACTTTATAGACCAGGAAACTGAGGCCCAGAGATGGGAAATGGATTGCCCAGTCTGGGATTTGAATTTGTGCCTCCCAGTATCAGATCCAATGTCCTCTTTACTATGTTATGTTGTCTCCAGATAACGGAGTCAGGAATAAGTGGTGCAATGGAGGCAATCTGAACAGGGAGTCCAAAAGATCTGAGTTTAAATTCCACCTTAGACACTTAACCAGCTGTGTGACCCTGTGCAGATCACTTAACTTCTATTTGCTTCAGTTTCCTCAACTGTAAAATGAGGATAAGAATAGCACTTACCTTCCAGGGTTGTTGTGGGGATCAAATGAGATAATATTTGTAAAACACTTAGTGCAGTGCCTGGCACATAACGGACACAATATAAATATTAATTATTATTATAATTATTAGAACAAATATCCACTTTATCTTGTATTCAATTTCAATCTTTTTGAAGGGTCTACTACTGAGGGGGCCATAAGAAAGTATGAGTCTTGTTTCCTGACCAAGGAATTTAGAAGTAATTTGGGTAGAGGACAGACAGACAGACATACACATATACATGTACATGTGGAAAGATAAGTAAAGACACACATCAATGATACATAAGAACTGTGGAGCTCAGAGCTAGTCCCAGAGGACTCCTATAGGAGGTGACCTTTTTTTTTTTTCTGGATCTTAAAGGATGGGTTGGATTTTGGTTGGTGGATAGAAAAATGGTTTAAGGAACTGAGGACCAGTCCAGACCAGGATACCAGTGTAGAGGATTATTGATAGGAAAGGTTTGATTAAACAGAAGATTCCTTAGAAGGAGTGGTGGGAGATGCCCTTAGATGGCAGGATTGGGACTAGATTATGGATGGCTGGTGGGGATTGAATATTATTTTGGGGAAAGTAGACTTTTGAGTGTGCTAATGGAATAACTAGGTCAGTTTTTTAGGGAAGTTTGGCTTGGTTATGATGTAAATTATGTCATTAGATGCTGAAGAATAGGGGGTTTAAATCTAGCTAAGATTGTGGTTTCTGAACTTTGTGTAACAGAGACCCCTCCATTAAAAATGATAATGTTATCTTCTTTCCTCTCTCCCCATCCCCATCCCCATTTGTTGTATGAGGATACATCTCTTTAGTATCATGAACCTATACTAACTACCATCAACTGTGACTGATTGATGGCAGAAAGCCAACTCCAATTTGATCTCAGTCATGCATACTATGCAATCAAATAATCAGCTATCATTTGGAGTGAATTTTCTATGAGATCCTCTCTTTTATTGGCTTTGATTTGAACTTCATTTTCATTTAAAAAAAGAACATATTTTTATGGGAGTTGTATGGAAAATGTCCCATAATTTTGGGCATTGTTTCACTCCTTTTCCAAGAAGAATACCCTGCAGTATGAAAAACTGAGTTAAGAGAATATTGCAGTAGTCCTTGCTTAAGTGATAAAATTCTGAACCAGGGAAAGGAAGGACTAGGCAGAAGAGATATGTTGAAGGTAAGATTGATAGGATTCCTAACTATATGGATGGAATCATGGGAGAAGAGTTAAAAATGAAATTTAATAGGAAAAAATGTGATTATTCCACTAAAATCTTCCATTGATGTCTTATCATGGTGTGAAGTCAGTCTAGGCTCTTGAAGGTCGAACATAAGCTCTGGAAGGTGCTAAAAAACTGGATTGCTTTGGGTAAGGCCCTAGTGATAGCCTATCTCTGTCCTCCAAGGACTTGTCTAGCTAAATGTGACGAAACTCATCATCAGAGGATTGACCACTGCCCAATGACTTTTTTTTTTTTGGCTGTAGTAGCTCACAAAAAGCAGTTATGAAAATGTAGAGGGTTAGAAATATGCATCGGTGGATGATACGCCTACTCTAATGAAATCGCAGCTCCTTGAAGTACTTTTTAAAAAAAAATTTTTTTAAGGCAATTGAGGTTAAGTGACTTGCCCAGGGTCACACAGCTAGTAAGTGTCAAGTGTTTGGTCTGAGGCCAGATTTGAACTCAGGTCCTCCTGACTTCAGGGCCTGTGCTCTATCCACTGCGCCACCTAGCTGCCCCTTCTTGAAGTACTTCAGCCTTCAGGTTAAAAAAAAAAAAAGCCAACTGGGTCCAGAAGTATAATATGTACAAGATCTGCTTGAGGGCTAAGCCTCCATGACTCTGGGTCCTGATGGATGAACTTTCACCTTACCTTGCTTGGAACCAGGTCTCCACATCACTTTCTTGCCATTTTTGAACCACGCCCATGTCCTCCTTCTCTTATTTGTCTTCTTGAATCAGAGTGTAAGTTCTTTGAGGACAGAGACAATCTTTCCTGCTTATTTTTATGTTCTTAGCACTTAGCACAATGCTTCGCAATAGTTAAAGCTTAATAAATATTCTTTCATTCCATGTCCAGTTCAAATGTCACTTCCTACCTGAAGCCTTTCCTGATACCCCCAGCTTCTAGGGATTCCCCACCCCAAAATTATCTTTTATTTACTTTATGTTTTGTACATACTTACAGATTTATATATTGTTTCCCTTGATGGAATGTAAACTTCTTGAGGGCAGGGACTATTTTATTTGTGTCTTTGTATCCCTAGTGTCTAGCACAGAGCCTGGCACATAGTAGGTACTTAATAATGCTTTTTGATTGATCACATGATCAGTGCCATAGGTATAGCCAGGAAGATCTGCATATCTTTGGAAAGCATCTCCATTGGCCCTTGTCCTTAGCCCAAGCTTCATGTGTACCTCTAACAATAACTGTTTTTAAAAATTTGAAAGGTTATGCAGAAAAGGCATTAGATTTGTTAAATGTTCTAGAGGAAGGAACTAGGCAGAAGCAATATTTCAGTTCATCTAAGAGTTGGAAGGTACTTTAATTAGTCCAATATTTATCTGAAGCATAAATTCCTTCCACAATATTTCCAATAAGTTGTTATCTAGCTTCCACTTGAAGACTTCTAATGATAGGGGACTGACTGCTCCCTAAGGTAGCTTATTTCATTTTGAGACAGCTGTATTTATTAGGAAGCTTCCCCTCAGATTCACCAATATCTCCATTTCTCCAGTAACTTTTATCCATTTCTTAGAACCTGCTTAGTCATTCCCAGCAATATTGTAATTCTCAACTGGAGCTGAGTTACCTGAGTTAGCTTTTTTGAATGGGAGGCATCAAGACTTTTTACACTTGGTTTCAGAGCAAAAGAAGTCTCAATAAAATGAATTCTCACCATTGGTCAAGTGATTATTGTGAATAGTACTGGTTGATTTAGAACTAATATATTTCTTGGAAAGGGTTCAGATCTGGCAAGAGTTTAGAAAGCAGAAGGGAGAGTGTTGCTTTAATCTGCAAATGGCAGAGCTGAGTAGACCTGGGTTCTAATAATTTAAGGTAAAAATAATTATTAGAGGTAGCCAAAAGTAGAATGGGCTACCTCAGGAGGTAGTGGGTTCCATTCCACTTGGCATCTTCAAGTAAGACTAGATGATCATTTATCAGGTATGTTGTTGAAGGAATTCTTACTCAGGTACATATTAGGTGAGATGGCCTCTGAAGTCTCTTTCAATTCTCAGATTCTGTTTGTATAAACTTGATTAGAAGCACAAGAGCTGGCCAGAACAGAAGTAATGGGCAGGGCTGATAGACATAAATTTTTTCTCAAAAAGTTTCCCTTTCCATGACTTTCTCTTTTCTCTCCCTGTTAGGCAGGAGAACAGAGGCTCCTTAGTTCTTTTCTTATACTCTGTCTTTCTTGTTGTGAAGAGAATTGTTGCTCTTATATTTCTCTTGGGTGGTTGCATGTCAGACCCCACTAGGCTTAGGATAGGTATGGACTGGTAATCCATTTCCATACTCTTTTTAGGTGAAAATTAAATTTTTTTCCTATTTAGGATCATTGTTATGGATTCTCTTTGCATTGTATAGGAGTCAATTTTGATTAGTTTGCATATTTGTATTTTTGTAGGTAGCCCTGACTATGTCATTATTCTACTCAATAGGCTCCCTTTTACTTCTAGTATGAAATATAAATATAAATGCCTCTGTTTACATCTTCACAAGCTGGCCCCATTTTACTTTTCTGCCTAGTTTCACATTACTTCTGTCCCTATGCTCTATGGTCCAGCTAAATTGGCTTTCTTACCATTCTTCATACTTAATATTCCATTTCCCATATCTATGGTTTTACACTGACTGTCCCCCATGCCTAGAATGCCTTCTTTCTTTACCTCTGTCTCTTGGAATCTTTCTTTTCCATCAAGATCCAACTCAAGCACCACTTTCTTTTTGACATCTTTCTTGGTCCTTCCACCTCTTAGTGTTTTTCTATACTTCAAGGATAGAAGGACACAAGGATCTTGTATGAGTTTCATATGTGTTTTGTGTAGGTATATGTATATGTTTATTGTACATATATACATATGTGTGCATATATGTATACTTTATGCAAATATATGCATCTAACTGGTTCTCTCCTGACTGATTAAATGTGGCTCCATCATAAACAAATTGAGAGAAAGCAATCAAACCCAATGATCTAAGTAGAGAAATACCCACATTTGTAGGGGAGGATAGGATGGCAAAATAGTTAAATGTTCTTGTTCTTAAAATCAAAGAACCTGTTCTCAACCATGTCACTTACTTAACTCTGTAACATTGGATAAGTCAATCAGATTCTATGATTTTTTAAAATGTGTCTTTTTATTCCCAGGCTTAGCAGTGTCTGACATATAATAGGTGCTTAATAAATTCTTGTTAACTGAGTGATTCTCTGGGCTCTGATTCTTCATTTGTAACATGAAGGTTCAAGAAAAAAAATGACCTCTTGTCTCTCTTATAGTTCTAAAACCTATGATTCTGCAATCTCATCTGGAACATCCCTGACAGCCTCTGCTTAAATATATCCAGTGGCAAGGAGCTCACATACACATCTCTCACATTCTCTCTCCCCCCAGGCCCCCCTCAAAAAAAAAGTTGAAATTGGCTCAGGGAAGGCATTTCCTCTGATTATCCTCTGGAACACAGAGGTAAAAATCAAGGGAAGAGGCTCCATCACTTCTCCATTGTGTTAAGGACTATTAGGGAACTAGAAATAAATTGGAATTCCAAAGGAAGACAGAAATGGATGCTGTCACATTTCTCTAGGTTTCAACAGTCTCTGATACAGATCCCAGTAGAATTTTGGCTCCTTGAGGGCAAGAACTATTCCCTTGATTTAGCACAGTGCAATTATATAGTAATGTCTTAATAAATGGAGAATGAGTAAATTGAGCTGATAGTACTAAGGGAGGAAGAAGGAGGAGGACTCCATTCTCAGCAGAAAGCTCTGGAAACTGAAGTGACAAAATTTTTTTGCCTCTTGACACTATGGCTTAGTCTTTTGTCCTGGGACAGCAAGAGGAAGAGCCAGGAGTGCTGCCTGAGTAGAAAACCCAACCCCCTTGAATCTGCCAGCAGGGAAAGCACCTTGGTCCCTTCTGTTTGGTGGTTAGGAGAAAGACTAAGTTTTCTCAATTGGGACCTAGCCCAGGAAAAAGTACCAAATGATTCATATTGTCTTAAGACTCAGGGCTGATTTCTCTGACATACTCTGTCCCAAAAGCTCTACCTTTCCTCCCAGGAAAGCAGTGCGTGGAATGTGAATTCCCTCTTCCATCACTGATGATTGCCACCTTACCTGGAGAAATTTGAGTCAGGATGATAAAGAAGGTCAACATGAAGCAGAAGATCCTCATGGCTCAGCTGTCAACAGAGAGGAGGGTGTAGAACAGGAAGACTTGACTTCTCTAGCTTCTCTAGGAAGCAGTGTCCTACTCTATTTTCTAAACTAACTCATGCAGGGCCCTGAGGCAACTTTGGCCAAGGAAGTTAATTGAAATCAAATAGATACCCATGCTTCATTAAATAGTGAGTGGGCTAATCATTAGAGGTGACCTGAAAAGGAATGTGAAGACAGTAACTGCTCATACCAATACCTTTTCTGAAATACCCTACCCGTCCTTTCTGCCTATTCAGTGCTTATCTAGTCTTCAGAGTCTAACTCCAGTCCCTCCTTGTAGTGAAGTCATATCTCCCCAGGGCAGCCTGAAATTATTTTTTTCTTCTTTTGCTTGCTCCGAGTGTAAGGCAGCTCATACTACTGGATCACTGGATGGGTGACTTATCTCCTCATTGTAAACACTTTGAGGATGAGGACCTTGTCCTTGTGTTTCTGAAATCAAGCACAGTCCCTTCCTGTGGAAGCTATTTCATAAACACAAATCTGTCACTATATGATATTTGGCATGTCTTTTATTCTTTCTGTTACACAGTCTCCTCATCCATAAAATGATGAGTTGGACTAGATGGTTTCCAGCTCTGACATCTATGATTTCATTCTGAATAGAGGTTGCAATTTTACTTTCTCATACTTGGCTTGTAGAAAAATTTAGTGTACCATGACTAGCATCCGATGTCAGAGAAATAGCTTGTCTCTCTGGGCCCCCCAGAAGCAGCTTTTCCAAGTATGTCCAAAGGCTTTGTCCTAGATGTTCTTTTTTCCTTTCTTTACAATCTCTCTCTCTTAATGATCTCATCTGCTCCCATGGGTTCAATTATTATCTTATGCAAATGATTTCTAAGTAGCTTTTCCAAGGCCTCATATATACTAGAGGAACCAGGGCATACCTTCTTCCTGCTGGTGATGGCATGTAAAGGAGGCACATTCTGTCTGTTTTGTTGTCTGAATCCCTTAGAGAAGTGGACTTCATTGCTGATCCCATGATCTTGTACCACTCTCTCTACATTCCTAAGGTCATAAGGAGCCACAAGAACTTGTTGGTGGGAAGATCCATGGAGAGAGATAGATATCTTTTTTTTCCTTTTGCTTCATGCATCATTCATTTATCTAGTACTAGTTTCTCTCCTGATTTTCATTTCCACACCATCAATTGTGAACTGAACATTTCTAATGGAACATCCTGGAGATACCTCAAACTCAAGATGTCCAACACTCAACTCATTAGCTTTTACCCCACATCCTTGCCTCTTTCGAATTTCTCTGTTTCTGTCAAAGGAACCATCTTCCTGCTAGTCTCCCAGGTTTGTAACCTTGACATTATCCCAGACTCTTTCTTCTCTTTCACCCCTCATATCCAATCATTTGTCAACTTTTGTGTTTCTATTTTCACAACATGCCTTTCATCTTCAACCTTCCATCATTACATTCTTACAATCCTTTCTATTCACACAGTTATCACCTTATTTGAGGTCACCGACCTCTTGCCTAGATTATTGCAGCATCTCCCATTTTATTTCAATGTTTCAGCTCTTTCAAAATTCCAGTTCATCCCACACACAGCTTCCTAAGGGATTTTTTGTAAGCACAGATCTGACTATGTGATTCCTTTACTCAACCCACTCCTTTTGGCTTCTGGGACAGAGATTGGGAACCTGCAGCCTCAAGGCCACATGTGGCCCTCTAGGTCCTCAAGTGTGGCCCTTTGACTAAATCCAAACTTCAGTTGAGGACCTAGAGGGCCCACATGTGGCCTCGAGGCCACCAGTTCTCCATCCCTGCTCTAGTATAAAATATAAAGTCCTTTGTTTGGCTCCTCCCTCCCACTTTTTCCCAATTAATAAGCATTTATTTTCTCTCCCTCCAACCTCTCCTCATGAAAAAGACAGTAAAAAGGGGCAACTAGGTGGCACAGTGGAGGGAGCACCGGCCCTGAAGTCGGGAGGAACTGAGTCCAAATCTGGCCTCGGACCAAACACTTGACACTTACTAACTGTGTGACCCTGGGCAAGTCACTTAACCCCAATTGCCTAAAAAAAAAAAAAGACAGTAAAAGAAAAACTTCAGAACAATTATGCACAAAATGTATGTTTAATTCTGCATATTTATTTTATCACCTCTCTTTCAAGAAATGGATAACATTCTTCATCACTGGTCCTTTGGAATCATGGTTGATTATTACATTGATCAGAACTTTTAAGTCTTTCAAAATTCTTCATTTTTACATAGTTGTTTTCATTGTGGAAATTGTTCTGTTGCCCTCACTTTACTCTGTATCAGTTCATAATCATCTTCCCAGGTTTCTCTGAAACTATCCCTTTCATCATTTCTTCTGGCACTATTGTATTGCATTACATTCATGGTCCATAATTTGTTCAGTCTGTCCCCAGTTGATGGATATCCTCTTAATTTCTGGTTCTTTGTAACCACAAAAAGAGCTGCTACTATTTTTGTATTTATAGGGTCTTTTCCTTATTCTTTAATCTCTTTGGTAGTATAGATAGTTCAAAATTATACACAGTTTACTAAATTTTGGGGTAAATGCCTTTCCAGAATGAGTTCACCAATTCAACAGCTCCACCAGTAGTGCATCAACAGCCCTTTTAACATTTCTAATTTTCTTTTTTTTGGGTCAACTTTGTCAATCTAGTTATCATGAAATCCCCCTTTATTATGGGAGATTTCATAATAGGACACCTATCCCTCCTTAGCCGCTAAATAAACACATTGTGTGAAGAACCTGAAGTGAGACAGTCTTGCACACCCATCATTGGTTCTTGCCATCAGTTTGGGACTTCCTGTCTCCCAGGATCAAGATGGTAATGGGTTGAATTAGATGGTTTCTGAGGTCTCTTCTAGCTCTAGAACTGTGAGACTATAATCCCTTGTTCTTAATATCCTGCCTCAATAATCTGATATTGGTAAATGACTTCTTTATGCAGCCAGGAGTGGACCATTTCAACAAATGCACTATGAAAGACAAAAGGGCCACTGCCTAGTGGACTGCCTTCTGGATGAAGAGGGTATTGGTTCCTGAAAATGTGGCTTAGTTTTATTTTGCTGCCAAGACTAGAGGTCAAACTGAAAGCTGAGGAGGGCCTTGAAAAACTGTGGAAGTGAATGAGCTATCTCTGACCTTAGCAGGGTAAAGGCATTGGATTCTTTTCCGGTTAGCCTCAAAACATCAGGTTCTCTGATGCACTATTAGTTCTGTACCTTGAATCCATGAGAGATACCATCTGAAAGTGGGATTCACATTGGTTTTAGTCTTACCTCTGCCACTAATTATCCTTGTTCTTTTAAGCAAGGCAATCCCCATTTTGGGAACTTAGTTTCCTTATCTGTGAAATGATAGGTTTGTATTAGAGCAGGGGTTCTTAACATGATGATGACCACTAGCTCTTATGTAGTACTGAAGGTCTGTAAAGTGTTTGAACAGTTATTATCTCAGTTAATGTTCATAATAACTTTGGATGTAGATATTGTTATTCCCATTTTATAGAAGAGGAAACTGAGCCTGAGAGAGATTAAGTGACACTTAACTAAGGCCACACTGCTAGTGTTTAAGGTAGGATTTCAAACTTTTTTTTCAGCACTTCCTGATTCCAAGTTTAGTACTGGCTTTATTCATTGTGTGACCTAGATAATCAAGGGCTTGTGGTCAATAGTGTCAAATACCATAAAAAGATCAAGATGGAAAAGAATTGAGAAAAAGCCACTAAATTTGGTATTTAAGAAGGCATTAGTACTTAAAAGTGGTAATCACATCCGTCTTAAGTCTTCTTTTCTTCAGGTTTAGCATCATCAGTTCTTTTAACAGATTTTTCTATGACATAGTATCCAGTCTACTCACCATCTTGCTTCCCTCTTCTAAATGCACTCCATGTGTGGTACTCAAAAATAAACACCATTCTCTAGTTATGGTTTGACCAGATCAAATAACCTCGGAATTATCACCTCTCTTGTTTTTGACATACTTTATTTAAGGTAGTCTAAGATAGCATAAGTGGTCTTAGCTACAACATCACTCATAATGAGCTTGCAGTCCACCAACTTCCCTCCCCTCTCAATCATTTTTTTTCGAGGCAATTGGAAGGTTAAGTGACTTGCCCAGAGTCACACAGTTAGGGTTATGTGGGTGTTATGTGTCTGAGGTCATATTTGAACTCAGGTCCTCCTGACTCCAGGGCCAGTGCTCTATCTACTGTGCCACCTAGCTGCTCCTCTTAATCATTTTCATAGGAACTATATTGTTTTTGTAATGTTAATGTGTCAGCCCAACTGTAACACTTTACATCTACTACTAGACTCTAGGGTTTTATCTATTATTGGATTCAGTCTGAAAGCCAAGTCTTTTCAGATCCTGACTGTCATTCAGTGTGTTAACTGTCACTCTAAACTTTTTGTGTCATCTGAAAATGTGACAATCACATCTTCTATGGATTTATCAAAATTGTTCACAAAATGCTGAATAGCAAAGGCCCAAGGACAGGGCAATTAGGTATTCCTATGGAGACCTCCATTCATGTTGATATAGACTTAATGACTTCTCTCTGGGATACTATAGTTCTCAGATTATCTGAGATAGGGAAATGAGTCAGAGAGCCTGAGATGCCCTTGAAGTATACCCAAGCCATTTGTGCCAGGATTAAACTGTTGACTCAGGATTACATCTTTGCAGAATGTCAATATCTGGGAGAGGGGAAGTTATAGATCACTTATCTCAAATCTTTCATTTTATAAGCACCCGAACTAAATCACTTGAAGGGCTATGAGCCAATAAAACCCCAAATGGGGGACAAAAAGTCAGACATTACTGAAACAACTGAATAATAACAACAACAAAGTGGCTCTTGGTGTTACCCACTTATTTAAATTCCCTGTAAACTTTGGACAGCAAATTTTTATCAGTAATATTTTGTGCAAATATTTTACTACCCTTCTGTTTATCTCTTAGTTCTAGGGACTTTGCTTTTATTCATTAAAGATCTTTTTAAATTTTATATGGTCAGAATTGTCTATTTTATCATTTGTGTTTAGGTTTACCCCTTGTTAAATTTTTGTAGAAGGAGGGATATAAATTCTTTCTCATCCAAGACCCAAGGGAAAAACTAGACTCATTGAACACTCTAGCCACAGAAGAGAGAAGACACCCCTATCAGGACTGCTAAAGTGGAGTTGAAGAGAGGGAATCTGTCCAGGCAAACAGGTTTCTTTAACTTTTGAAAAACTGAATCCATTGGTTTAAGATTGAGATGTTGCTGGTGATCTGGTTCAAGGACAAGCTTTAGGAGAAGCAATTGAATTAGCCTTGATAGAATAATGAAGAGATGGATCTTTTTCTCTATGGTGTTCACAGAAGGCTGTGACAAACTAAAAAGATTTAGGTAATTTTCCACTTTATTTGTAATTCACTTTTAGTACTTCACTTGTCCTGATCTGATATGTGATTTCCTTAGTATAGAAAGCTTCTAGTAAGGAAATTTGTTTATAAATTAACATTAGTATCTGTTCTGCAATTTATAGTCTTAGAAACTTTTCTGTGGCATTAAGTGGCTAAGGGACCTGCCTGTGCTCACACAGCCAGTGTGTATCAAAGGTAGGACTTAAATCCTTGTCTTCCTGGCTCTAACGTCCACTCAGTATTTATGCCTTTCTAATTTTGTCAGTATGAATATTTCTCTGTTGGGCTTTTCAATGTAACACTTTCAAACACACAATGATCATATTTTTTAAGGAGCAGAGCTGGAGGAAGAGCCTATGTCCTTTTCCACAAGGGAACTCAAGTTTAGGGAACTTAATAGTATTTAGGAAGGTGGAGATAACTAGAAACCTGATGTGGATTCAATTATCATATCTATTCAGCATATATCCAACCCTAGTTTTTCTTCTGAATTCTAATTCCACATAAGCATCTACTTACTGGACATCCCCAAATGGATATCCTATAGATTTTTAAACTCAACATTTCCAAAAAGAGAACTCATTATTCACAACCCTTCCACCCCCAATTCCCCAGTTCTTCTTTCTTTCCTTCCTTCTTATTTATATTGAAGGCAGCACTGTTGTCTTGGTCTTCCATATTTTCAACCATAGAATTATCCTTAACTTCTCTCTCTTCCTTATTTCCATCAGACCATATTCATTCTGCCTCTACATCTCTCATCTCTCATCCTCTTCTCTCCACTCACACAGCTACCACCCTGTTTCAAACCTTTATTATCACTTTTTGCTCAGACTTTTGCAACAGCTTCCTAATTGTTTTCCTTTCCTCAAGTCTCTAGTCTCTCCAATCAATTCTCCACACAGATGTCAAAGTGTTATTCCTAAAGCATAGGTCTCAGTAAGGCAGTTCCTTCCTTGAAAAGCCCTAGTGGCTCCTTATTGCTTTTATAATAACATGCAGACTCTTCTATTTGGCATTTAATGCCCATTCACAATCTGTATGGAATCTACCTTCCCAGCCTTATTATTATACATTGTTATGCATGCAATCTCCAGTCCAGCTGGACTGCTTTTCTTTCAGTTCCTCCCACACCATTTCCATGCCTTCGCACTAGCTGCTGTCTTTACTGAGAACACATTCTTTCCTCCCCTCATAAAGTCTCTGGATTCCTCCCTTCCACAACCATTTATGAAGCAGTTACTTTGCGCAAGTCACTAAGAGAAATACTAGGAATACAAAGAAAAAGTAAAGACAGTGAGCTCAGGTGTCACTTCCTATAGGAAACCTATAAAATTGCTGGTACCCTCCCTTGAAATAGAGATAGATAGAAAGAAAGATAGATAAATAGAGCCTTTGACTTTCTACGTACATGTTGTTTTCATTCAATAGAATGTAAGTTCCTTGAGGGAAGGGATTATTTTGTTTTTTTTTTTTGTCTCTGTATCTCCCAATCCAGCACAAGCCCAGGGCCATATTAAGCACTTAATAAATGTCTTTTGAAAGTAGAATGGGGACAGCTAGGTGGCGCAGTGGATAGAGCACTGGCCCTGAAGTCAGGAGGACTTGAGTTCAAATCCGGCCTCAGACCAAACACTTGACATGTACTAGCTGTGTGACCTTGGGCAAGTCACTTAACCCTGATTACCTCACTAAAAAAAAAAAAAAAGAAAGTAGAATGAATGAATGACACTAGTCAGGATTGCCAAGAAAAGAATGAGATGGTGTGCTAGTTAGGATAAACAGAGAGAAGAGGGATCAGGTATAAGAAAAAATATAGAGGGGGAATTCTCTAGACTTAGTAATAGACTTGGTTTCATTCAGTCATTTCAGTCATGTCCAACTCTTCATGACCCTATTTAGGGTCTTCTTGGCAAAGATACTAGAGTAGCTTGCCATTTCCTTCTCCAACTCATTTTACAGATGAGGAAACTGAGGCAAACAAGATTAAGTGACTTGCCTAGGGTCACACAGCTAGTAAGTGCCTAAGGCAGGATTTTAACTCAGGTCTTCCTGAATTATGCCCCAGAGCTCTATCCACTGTGCCAACTAGCTACCCCAATAGACTATATATAGTATGAGATAGTGTGGCATTATGGGTATGGAAACTGGACTTGGAGTAACAAAGCCTTTGGTTAAAATCCCACCTCAGATCCTGACTAGTTGTCCAACCCTTGGTAAATCATGTAAACCCCTTGATTTTCCATTTTCTCCTCTGTAAAATAAAGATGTTGAAGTCAGTAGTTTCTAAGATCTCGTTCATCTCTAAATCTATATCCCCAGGAAGAAGAGGGAAAATTTTTTTTTCCTAGAAAGACTTATGTGAACTGATGCAAAGTGAAGTGAGCAGAATCAGGATAACATTGTACACAATAACAACAATACTGTGTGATAATCAATTATGATTGACTTAGCTCTTCTCAGCAGTGCAATGATCCAAGACAATTCCAAAAGACTCATGATGGAAAATCCTATCCACATCCAGAGAAAGAACTAATGGAGTCTGAATGCAGATTGAAGAATACTGTTTTCACTTTCTTTATTTTTTTTATGGTTTGTTTTTCCTTTTGCAAACTGTTTCTTTTTCACAACATGACTAATCTGGAAATAGATTTTACATGATTGAACAAATATAACCCATATCAAATTGCTTCTTGTCTTAGGAAGGAAAGAGAGGAAGGGAAAAAATTTAGAACTCAAAGTTTTATGAAAAATGAATGTTAAAATTGTCTTTACATATAATTACAAAAAATAAAATACTATTATTAATCTGTAAACAAAATCCTAAGTTTTTTTTTTAGGGAAGCTAGGAGAATGATGGGAGAAACACAGTAAAATAGGAGAATGATGATGCCACAGACTGATTGGTAAAGACAGTAATCAAGGTGCCCTTCATATCTATAAAAGCTCACATTTATTTAGTTCAGTACAATTTATGAAATATTTTCCTCACTACATCCAAGACCAGTGTTCTTTCAACCACCCTGTCTCTAGCTACTTCCCAAAATACTTATCGACTGTATTAACAAAGAAACAAGAAGAGAAGGCCCATTTGTTGAGGATTCATGGCTCATTTAGAGTTTGGATTATAGCATCCAACCCTATGATTCTAAGATCTCCCCATGACTAAGTCACCTGCTTCTGTGGTATTCCACTAGAAACTGAAGAGAGTCATTTGTCTGAAGAGAGAGGCAGTGAGCAACTATCAGGCAGAGACTGGAGGATCAGCAGGTATTGAGAGCAAGTGCATTCCCTAGGTCCTTCTGTCCTCTAATATCTGCCTCTCTCCCTTCCTCCCACCACAGCAATTTCTCTTTGACCCACGACTTCCAGTAGGTCAGGGACACTGTGACACAATGTTATGGAGCTGATGCCCAGTGCTGTCACTTGTTGACTGTATAATGAAGAGAAGCTCAGAAGTCCAAAGGCTGAGAAAGGGATGGGCAGATAGAGAGTTTGAGACAGGGTAGATGGCTTGTTAGACATGCCTTGGGAGCTGGTGAAGAAGGGGAGAGAAGGGAGAGGAATCAAGCCATGAGGATTAAGAAGACTCTCTTGGAAGCTGTCCTGGGCTGTATGCAGGGCAGTGGGACTCTTTGAAGGGAGTAGCTGAGGAGGGGACGAGTGAGTGAAAAGGAAGTGGATAGGGCTGTTATAGGCTACTTGGGGATTGAGGAGTGGACCCAGCAGTAACTCCAGGACTAGGATAATACCCTAGGAAGCCAAGGAAGAGTTAGGTATCTAGATGATATAGTGGATAGAGCACTGGGCCTGGAGTCAGGAAGACTTGAATTCAAATCCTGCCTCAGATACTTAATAGCTGTGAGACCCTAGGTAGGTCACTTAACCTTGTCTGTCTCTGTATCTTCATCTATAAAATGGGGATAATAACAGCACCTACGTCCCAGAGTTGTGAGGATCAAAAGAGATAATATTTGTAAAGCATTTTGAAAACCTTAAAATACTATAAAATGGTAGCCATTATTATTACAAATAATTAAAGAGTGGTTCACCTAGAAGTGAGACCAAAAAACAACTTGTGAAGAGCCTGAATGAGGAGTGAAGGTATGTAGAATTAAACTGAGGAATAAGAATCTGGTTTCCTGTAACCAATCTCAACTGACTGGAGTGTACCCTGAGAATTTGACAGACTTTCTTGAGTCAATTTTCATACTGAGAGTGAATATGAGTATGCCTGGCAAGAGGAAGGAAAAAAATGCCTAGGGAGGGCAAAGGCACTTGGGAACCCTTCTATGAGCCCTTGGATGCATTGGTTAGGTACTGGACTGACTTTATTGTTTGTTTCACTTGTGGCTTAGAACAGGAGAAAATTCTCACAGAAAATTCTCAATTGTTCATTGAATTTCTGTAGTATATATGCTAAGCTTGCCTCTGTTCTTCCCTTTCCCGTGATGGGCCTACTGGGAAGATTCCTTGTCTGTTTTTTTCTCTTATCACCAGTAATTCACAGCTTACCTCAAGAAATTTGGGCCAAAACAGCAAAGATGAAGCCAAGGACTTTCATCTGAAGTGTGAGTCTATGGAGTGAAAATATCCTTTTCTTCTAACAGAGACAAGTCTTGCAGTGTTCACTCTTCTTGAAAGTCCTGAGGCATTCTTTGACTTGGGAAAGTTACTGAAAGTGAATAGATTTCCAAGCTCAGTTAAATGACTCTTGGGCTGACTACTGGAACCAGACTAAAATGTAATTCGGTCATATCCAAAATGAACTGATTTAAATTTATAATACTAAAAACAATCCCCCCCTCCAAATGTCAAAGAATGTGAACAGTTTTCAAAAGAAATAGCTTTTCCAAGCTAATGACAATCATATGAAAAGATGGTCTAAATAATTAATTGCAGACATGGAATTTAAAGCTATATTGAGGTTTTACCTCTAACCTATTGAAATGGGAATGATAAAGAAAGTGACTAATGTAGGCGGGGCTGTGGGAAAACAGGTACACTAGTACCTTGTTGATGGAACTGTGAATTGGTTCAGCCATTGTGGAAAGCAATTTGGACCTATGGACCTATGCACAGAAAATTACCACACTGGGTATACAAGCTATACCATTACTAGGTCTATGCCCCAAAGAAATCAGAGGAAGAGAGAAAAGATCTCTATGTATATATATGTCTTTTCTCTCTCTCTCTATATACACACACACACATATGTGTATATATGTATATATATATATATATATATATGTATATATAGAGCAGCTGTTTTGTGGCAACACCAAACTGAAAACTAAGGGGGTGGCTTCCTTTCGGGAAATGACTAAACAAATTTAATGACTAAAATAGAATATTATTCTGTCTTAAGAAATGTGAAATAGACAATTTCATGGGAAACTCGGAAGACCTCTATGAACTGATACAGATTGAAGTGAGCAAAACTGGTAGAGCAATCTATCCCATATAAAGCAACATTGTGGAGAAAAATAACTTTGAAAGACTTTAGAACTTTGATTAATATCAAGATAAACCATGAATCCAAAAGAACAAAGATGAAATATGCCATTAACCTCCTGCTAAGTGATTAACTTAAATTGCAGAAAGACAAATATGGGTTTGGACATAACTAACTTGGGACTTTTTATTATAGGATTAAACAATTATGTTTTAGGGGGCTTTATTTTCATTTTTATAAATATTTGTTCAATGTGGAAGGTAGAGGGAGGAACACATTATTTTAATGTGTAATAATTGAAAAAATAAATCAAAAGATGTGGCAAAAATGTAATTGGGAAATGTTTAACAAAATAAATAAAAATACAATAAAATATAGATAATGTCAATTTATGGTTTTCCAGGTCAATGTGCTGCCAGCAGGCATCCTGTTTCTATTTGAGTTGGTCAAATAGTTGTTGGTCTCCAGGTTCAAAGAGTACCAAAATGACATCACTATGTTGGGGTCAAGGTATAATGTGTCCTACTTTGACTGATCAGACTAATAAGAGCTCAGAAGGCTCTACCACAGATTGGGCATAAATAATCCATGTGAACATTTGGAGTAAAGATGTCTCTAAATTTGCACATCTCACATTCCTTTTGAGCTATTGTAATTCTGCTTTGCTCATAGAGTACAGTATCTTCTTTGATGTAGGCATACCATGCTGGGTGGTCCTGTGCCAGTGCCTCCAATGTCTCACAATCTGTCTTACAGTTCTTCTTGACAGTGTACTTATATTGCTTCTTTTGACATTGTACGAATGCTTGCTTTTTGTGAGTTCTCTGTAAATTAGTCTTTTCGGCAAATATCCATTTGGTAATTGAACAATGTGGCCAGCCCATTGGAGTTGCACTCTTCTGCAGTAGAGTTTGAATGCTTAGCAGTTCAGCTTAAGAAAGACCTCAGTGTCCAGTGTCTTATCTTACTAGGTGATCTCCAGAATCTTTCTAAGACAATTCAAATGGAAGTGATTCAATTCCCTGGAATGGTGCTGGTATATTTTCCAGGTTTCACAGGCATATAGCAATAAGGTCAGTGCAATGGCTCTAGAGGCCTTCAGTTTGGTAGATAGCCTCTTCTGTCCCACACTTTCCTTCAGAGCCTCCCCAAAACTGAGCTAGCTCCAGCAATGTATGTGTCAACTTCATCATCTGTGTGTACATCCCTGGAAAGTATATTGCTAAGGTAAGTGAACTTATCTACAGCATTCAAAATTTCTCCATTTGCTGTAACATATGGATGGTGAAGTGCTGGCTGCTGGAGAATCTCTGTTTTTCTTGGTGTTAATTGTCAGGCCAAAATTAGCACAAATAGGAAAGAATCAATCTATATTTTGTTACATCTCAGCCTCAGAGGCTACGTTGAGTGCACAATCATCTGCAAACAAAAAGTCGCATACCAACTCTCACTCTCTTTTAGTCTTGACTTCTAGTCTTTTTAAGTTAAATACTTTACCATCACTGTGGTGGTTCATCTTGAGGCTGTTTTTGTCCTCTTTGAAAGTGTCTGACAACATCACTGAAAACATAATACTCAAAAACATGAGAACAAACACACAGCCCTGCTTCACTCTGTTGATGACTGGGAAAGCACAAGAGCATCGTCCATTATCCAGAACCCATGTAAGCGTGCTGTCATGAAACTGGATTTCAGTACTGATTAATTTCTCTGGACGACCAAATTCTGCCATGATCTTCCCCAAGCCCTCATGACTGACAGTATCAAAGGCCTTGGTCAAATTGATGCATGATGTGTACAGATCTCTTTTCTGCTTCTTGTATTTCTCTTGGAGTTGTCGGGCACAACTACGTATTGACTGTTCCTTAACTCTTTGGGAAGCCACACTGCCTCTCAGGCAGATGACTATTTTCCAGGTGAAGGATAAACCTATTCACAGGGATTCTGTCAAGAATCTTACCAGCAATGACTAAGAGAGAGCTCTCTCTGATTGTCACAGGAAAACCTATTTCTATTTGCTTTATAGAGATGGACAATGGAGGCATCCTCATGTTCTTAGGGGATAACCTCCTCTTGCATATAACCTGGAAGATTTCAGGTTTTTTTTTATGTCTTGTAAATCTCAGCTGGAATAGAATCAGCACCAGATGCTTTGACACACGAGAGGAGCCTAATGGTATTCAAGATCTCTTCTTCAGTTGTAAGTTTAGCTAGAGAGGGATTGACTTTAACCTGAGGTTGAGGTCAATGGCTTCAGCATTGGTGGATGACCATCTGTTGAGAACATTATGGAAGTGTTCAGCTCATCTCTCCAACATCATGTCCATATCACTAATCAACATGGCTCCACCAGCAGTGAGTAGTTGAGAAGCACCGTATGTTTTTGGTCCATAAATAGCCTTCAGGGCATCATAAAAGTGCCTTGGATTGTTGCTATCAGTGTACAACTGAATTTTATCTGCCTTCTTACTGAGCCAAGAATCCTGCATCTCCTTAAGCTTTGTTTGTCCTTTACTTTTGATGGAGTTAAATGCTATCTTCTTAGCGATCGATGAACTATCCTGCTGGCAAAACACCAGCAGCTGCTGGTGATGACAATGTCATGGGACACACAAATCTTCAATAGTAAGTGATCATTGCTATTGCTGTTTCTGACTCCATTGCTACCAAGGAGGAGGAATGCCTTGTCTGATAGTCTGTGCCTACTCTGGTGATAAAATACCCAGAATTATAAGCATGTTTTCTTTTGGCACATTGATGATGAGAGTCTTCAAGTCTTTGTAAATTTTTTTTTTTTTTTACCTCATCAAGATTTGTTATGGTGGGAGCACCTACGCTGATGATGGTAGCATGGCACTTTCCTGCAGGTGGCAATCACATTGTCATGACCCTCTAGTTACCTCCTTTTGGGAGACATACAACGTTGTTGACTAGATTAATCTTGATTATGAAACCTACGCTAGCTTCGTGGCACTCCCCATCACTGTAGCCACTTCAGAAGAACATGTATTTAGCTCTGACTTAGGTAAGCTGGCCTTCATTTGCTAGCTTTGTTTCACTTAAGGCTGTTACTTGGATGTGATACCTGCTAAGTTCTCTCACTACAAGAGCTGTTCTTCTTTCAGGTCTACTGGGTTTCTTGTTGTCCATAAGCATGTACACATTCCATGTACCAATGGTGAGTAGAATCATTTTTGCAAAAGTTTTGTATATTTTTTGTGTTTTGACCAAAAGGTAGGAGCTCCAACCGCCACAGTTAGCAAGTCAGGTTTAGGTGACATGAAGCAGACAATTTTTAGGGCACCTTTTCTAGCCCCTTCTTCATACCAGGAGGTGAGCAGTGCAATCCTTAAAAAGGGCCACTCAGACACCCAGGGGGCTCCTGAATCCCAATACTGCTTCAGTCCAGTGAGAAGATGACTCTGTGACCTGGGTTGTCTGTGTGCAGGGTTGTTACTACAGCTCCCAGGGTATCTATACCTGCTGCTTAGTCACTTGCCTGTCAACACAGGACTTCGAGGTAAAATGGTATGGGTGATGTCTTTTGACTCACACAGAAATTGGATTTAACTGAGGCAGAATTACACAAAGTCATCAAGTTCACTCTCTCTTCCAGAGTCATCAAAGTCCAGTGGCAAGATAAAAGTCAATATGACTAATGATTGCCCAGGACACAGTGGATGATCTTAATGTCATCATAATGTCTCAGTGCTCCACAGTGCCTGCTTCTACCACCTTCGTGGCCCGTTGGAACAAATTGTTCACATTTGTCTATTCCATAATAAGAGTTCACTGCTCCATATTCGTGTGCTTGGGGTAGATACCCCACTAACTCACTGGTTAGTTTGAGTGTTGGTTACTCTTTTAGCCTGTCTGCCAAAACGGTTTACTTGGGGCATGGCTGCTGCTATTTCCTGGAGTCACAGGTGAGAATTGGGTGATAGGTGGACACCAAAGGTGGAAAGCAGCCCTGAAAAGGGCTTGGCAGACCTCACACCAGAGGTCTTCCCTGAATGCCTGTATACCCCACCTGGATCAAGTAACGTACAAATTTAAGAAAACAAATAGAACTCATATCAGTGGTCATAGAAAATATTAGTAACTGACACACATAGCATTTTAAGTGCTATTTAGGCACCTTACACAATATATTACCTACTTTGAGCCTTACAATTAACCTGTGAGGTAGGTACGACAGAGATTACTATTCTCATTTTTCTGATGGAGAAACTGATGCTCAGAAATGTTAAGGGATCTTGCCATTCATGGTCATAACAGTGATGGTTGGAGATAGGATCTGAAATCAGATCTTCTTGACTCTAAGTTCAGGGTTGTATTCACCATGTTGCCTATCTATGACATTCTTATTCAGGGAACAACCTTCCACCAGAAGTCTGTAAAGGCTTTGCCACTTAGAGTAGAGCTTCAAACATGTAGCCCTTAGACCCCATGGGGTCTCTCAAGTCCAGTTAAAATGTATTTGGTAAATATTTAATAAAATAAATAAAAATATGATCTTACATCATGTTAATATGTGATTTTCTAAGTCAATATGCAACCAGCAAGGATCCTTATATATGGTTTAGTGATCTCTTTTTCTATTTGAGTTTGATACTACTGATAAGTACTTTGATAAGTACTGGCCTGAGTAGGGCACCAGCATGGGATGCCTAGAGACCATTTTTCCATGTTAGTGCTTCTTTCTACATCCATCATCCTCTTTCATGTTATCATGGAAATATATTTTAAAGCATAGATAATCCCATAGATAATTTTTTTTGGGAGGAGGAGAAGAAAGCTATTTATAAAGGAAATGACTGTGGAACCATCAAAATTTTCTCAATAAATAGATGAAAAATGTTATGTTGAATCTCATAAACAATCACTGTGCTCCTGTTGGTGTGTTAAATGAGCAAGAGGAGTTTGTTAGTATTTAATCTATGAGATAAATGTTTTTCTCTTTACTGTGAAACCTGGAGCCTAAAAAGCAATAGAATAGGTTGCTTTGGGAGAATGGAAGGTATTTAAAAAAACCTCTTATTTGTAAAACTGAAAATATTATGAAATAATTTTATCTCTGCCCTAATTAAGAGCCCATTTTTTACCCTGTTTGAAGATGAAATAAGTCGGGACCAAAAAAAAAAAAAAAAGACCTTTCATTAGGTACCTGGTTTAAGGGTGGTAACCTGAAATTTCACTAAGAGTATAGTACCTCTGGTTTACCCAAGATCATTGCTTATGCACTTATCAACAACAGTGTGCCCTCTTTTTTTTTTTTTAAAGTTAAGATACTGCATTCAGAAAGGAAATCCTTTTCAGTACTTGCAGAAAATGGTCCAAGGAAGGAACTGAATGGTGACCCTTTTGGCGCATTAACCCAGAACTCTATTTTAACATTATTATCTTTTCCTTGAGTGACATTCATATTAAACATCTAAAAACATCTTGAGGCAGAGGCATGATGGAGAACATAGAGAAACTATATCATTCTGAATATCTCTCTCTCTTGAAGTCTGAAATGACTTAAGAATTAGATAATTGTAAATTAAATAAAATCATTTCTGGAAGATTGGTGCCTAGTTGCAGAGTACAGTATTAATATATATATATATATGCATATATATATTTGATGGAGGTAATGAGGTTTACTATCATTGTAGGACTTCAACCAGAGACTGTCTGAGCAATTATTGTGGTTGCAGTGGAAGTGATTACTATTCACTTCCTGTGAATACAGAAAATGACCACATGGTCTCATAATGTTCTTCCATATCCCAAACTGTATAAACAAGATCTAATGCCTTCAAAGTGGGCATGGAGGGCTTGACCTCCATAAACTTAAAATAAAAGGTTATTGACATATTTTGTTTTTACTTTGTTTTCATTTACCATCATATCCTTTTCTCTCTCCCATTCAGAATACCATCCCTTGTAATAGAGGATAAAATAGCAAGAGAAAAAAAGTAGTTTAGAAAAACAAAACAACAAATTAATCAAGACTGAGAGTATGTGGAGTGTTACATACCCATAACTCTTCACCTCTGCAAAGCAGGGCGAGAAGTGCTCATCTTATCTCTTTTTTCAGGACCATTATAATAATACAACATTCAGTTTTAAATTTGTTGTTGTTCTTTCCCTTTTTATTGTTGCGGTCATTTTGCATAGTTTTGTGGTTCTGCTTATTTCACTTTGTATCAGTTCATATAAATCTTTGAAAAAATTCAGATTCACTTGTGATAAAAATCCTAAAAATCATATATATGAAAAACTCTCCTTAAATATGATCAAAAACATATATTAAAAAGTAAGAACCAGCATTCTTTGTAAAGGAAAAATGCTAGAAGCTTTTCTAGTACAAACAAAGATGAAGCATAGAAGTCTTCTCTCCCCATGATTATTTGACATAGTTCTAGAAATGTTAGTTATCACAATGAGACCAGGAAAAATTCAAAGATATAAATATTAACAAAGAAAAGAAAAAAAAAACTATCCTTAAATGTAGATAATGTGATTAAGTTTAAGGAAACCTCAAAGAATTGAATTCTTAAAAAATAGAATTTTTATATAGTAAACAAAAATGGGAATAGATGATAGTAAGAGAAATTCCATTCAAAGTAACTACAAAATGCATAATAAAAATCTGGGAGTTAACTTATCAACACACACACACACACACACACACATGAGATTTCATAATATCATAAATTTAGAACTTGAAAGGTCCTTAGAGGTCATTGAGTTCAACCTCCTCATTTTATAGATAAGGAAACTAAAACCCAGAGAGGCAAGGGGATTTGTTCAGTTACCCAGCTAGTTAAGTGCCTGAGGTAGAAAGCAAATCAAGGTCTTACTGACTCTAAGTGCAACACTCTAGACATTATACCAAATACCATGTCTTGTATATGAATATGACTACAAGATACTCTTTACAGAAATAAAGGGGAACAAATGATTTTAGGGTTAGTCATTGATAATGATTGGGTTTTGCCAATACAATAAAAATGATGATACTACCTAAATTAATTTCCAGATTTAATGCATTTGTGATATACACACATGTATATGTAGGAATTCAGAGAAAGGAGAATAACTTTGGATTAAAATAACCAGTGATGGCTTCATGGAGGAAGTAATCCTTGAAGTTTGGTTAGGAATTTAGATTTAGCAAAGGAATTTAACATAAGGCTGTTACATGTAGGTTTCCTCTATTCCTACAAGGTGAGCATATAGATATTAAATAGCAACTGTGGATGCTGGTGAGAACCATACAGATGGAGTAGAGAGGACCTATTGTTCTTTGGGAGCTGGGATGTGACGGTGGTCAGAATCAAAGGACAATGGCAGCACTGAGAAGGAGGACTGAATATTGTTGAAAAGGACCACAATGCTTACTCGTAATGTATGACAATGGCAGTAGTGTGATTGAAGACTGACTAATGGTCAGATATGAGTTGAATCAGATGTCCTCTGAGATACCTTCCAGTTCTTAGATTGTTTGATTCTGTGCCAGAGAAGGACCAATGAAAGAGTGGTAAGGTGGAGAATAGAAGCAGAGTAGGTGCTGAAAGGAATACAAGACTTAGAGCTCTCATACTGAAAGCAAACTTTGAATTCATCCCCTTAAAGAGGACTCAGCCAATACAGTACTGTAAATAATAAATAATGTAGAGGTTCTAGAGGAAGGTGGAGATCCTCTGCAATGAGGACTGGGCTATCTTGACTCTTTGTTGACACAGGCATTGAATATTTTCTATGTCTTTTATTGTGTAAATGAAATTAATCAATCAACAAGCATTTGTTAAGTAATTAGTATGTATCTGGAACCTTGGTAGGCATTGAAAATATAAAGATAAAAATAAAAAAAAAACCCCTTGATCTCAAGGAGCTTCTATTCTATTGGAGGAGACAGCATATACATATGTAATTGTGTTATACAAAATAAATACAAAGTGATTAGAGAGGAAGAGAAGGTTGTGCTAGTTGGGAAGACCAAGAAAGGTTTCATGAAGAAGGTAGTGTTTGAACTGAGTTTAAATGGAAGAAAGAGAAAAAAACTAAATGAAGGCTATTTTGTGTTTTGATATTTTGTGAGTCTGAGTATTTGTAAGGCGAGCTGATGGCCGTGTATGGCTATATCCTGACACAGGTTTTATCTAAAAAATGAGACAAATTAATAAAATTATTGAGTGCAATATAGCCTTGGTGAGGAGTTACAGATACAGACATTTCTGGGTTTTACCTCAACAGGGACAGAATAAGCCAGAAAGAAGTTGAGAAGCCCACAAAGTGTCCCTGGAGTTTTTGTGACAGGAAGGAGTCTTTGACACGAGGGTTACATTCCAGAGATAGCCCATTGAACCTTGGCAATAAGGATCCATGAATAGTTGGCTCCATTTCTCAGAGTGAAGATTGTCTTGACTGGGTCATGGTATTCTTTTACGGCAGCAGAGCATGCTTTGCTTACAGGATCCAGCAACTGTTTCATCACTTTTACATTTTCTGCGACACTTTCCTCTCCCAAGCCTGCATGTGGCACAGATCTTAAGCTCACCTGCACTGGAAAAAGACCTGCTAAGATCAGACATTCATTGACACTTTTCTAAGGTGCTTAAATTGGTTGAATGGGCAGAGGGAAATAGAAGGCCCCATGTAACTATTGACATGTATAAGATGGGTTCACAGTCTGCACTGAATACACTGGGGTCCTCAAAGTTACCAAGGAAGAAAATGATGTGGGTAGATAGGTGGCACAGTGGATAATAGAGCACTGGGTCTAGAGTCAGAAAGACAGAGTTCAAATCTGGTCTCACACATCTAATAGTTCTGTGACCCTGAATGAGGTTTGTCTCAATTTCTTCATCTGTAAAATGAGCTGGAGAAAGAAATCTTTGCCAAGAGAATCCCAAATGGGGGTCATAAAGTCAGACAACTGAAATGACTGAACAACAACAACAAAAAAATGACTCAGTCTTTCTTTTCTTGAAGCTTTCCCTTTAATGGGGGTAGATAAGATGGATAAAAGTGAAAATGCTACCAAACTTAAATAGGAAACCCAAAAAAGATCAGCTACCTAGGTCCAGCTTTTTAAGACATGCCTATACAAACTGCAAAGCCTACAGAGAAGTGAAAAGCAGACTTTAAAAAAGAAACAACATAGTACAGTGAAGAGTAAGTTAGAAAAAAGTCATAATTTGGAATTTCAGCCTATGGAAAAAATTCAGTTGAGCTAGGATGTTGTCTACATTTCCATGTGTAGTTGAGGTAGATTGGAAAAATCAGAAATGGGAGTAGAAGTGGTTGAGGAACTGTGAGGTTGGAAGTATTTGAAGGAGACATTTGGGATGGATAAACAGGCTAGAAGTCAGCCACTGAACTTACTAATTAGGAGAGAGAGTATCTAGGAGGTCTCTATGTGACATCAATAAGTATCTAGACAGAATGGGGTGAGTCTGAAAGATAGAATTGGCTCTTGAGTGATGGTGGCAGAAGAAGGGTCTGGAAGAGTCAGTAGAGACTAAGATGTTAAGTTAGTGAATTGGAAATTGAGGGGATGCTGATCCGCTGGGGAATGGCTGAATAAGTTGTGGCATATGATTGGGATGGAATACTATTGTGTTATAAGAAACGACAAGCAGTATGCTCTCTGATGAACCTGGGAAGACTTACATGAACTGATGCAAAGTGAAATGAGCAGAACCAGGAAAATGTACAGAGTAACAGTAATACAATACAATGATCAACTGTGAATGAATTAGCTATTCTAAGCAATACAATGATCCAAGATAACTCTGAAAGACATATAATGAAAAATGCTATCTGCCTCCAGAGAAAAAACTAATAGGGTATGAATGCAGATTGAAGCATACTTTTTAAGCTTTCCTTGTTTTTCTTGTCTTCTTTTTTGATCTGTTTTCTTTTACAACATGACTAATATGGAAATATGTTTTGTGTGACTGCACATGCATAAACCATATCAAATTGCTTGCTGTCTCAAAGGAGTGGATGAGGAAAGAAAGGGGGGAAAGAATTTGAAACTCAACATTTAAAAAAATGAATGCTAATTTTTTTTACATGTAATTAGAAAAAAATTTTAAAAAGGATGTTAACACCTCCTAATGGTCTTGGATGTCGGGACAGGGGGAGGTGTTAATTAAGAAGTGATAAAACTTGCAGAAAGTAACAAGAGGTATAGGAAAAAGCTAAGTTTCAGGGAGAACCAGAAGATAAAAGGAATGTGTAAGCAAGAGTTCTAAAATCACAGATCTAGGAGAATAGATTTAGAGCAGGAAAAGACCTCAGAATTTCTCTAGTCCTGTCTCCTTATTTTATAGATGAGAAAACTCAGACCCAGAGAATTGAGTTGTCCAAGGTTATATTGATGGTAAGTGTACCATTAGAATTTGAACTCAGGTCCTCTGACTCTTAATCTGAAGATTCTCTCACTGTACCACAAAAGAATTGCAGAGTGAATGGTGGAAATATATGGTAGGGGAGAATAGGGACTGGGTAGGAGTAGGGCTGAGTTTTCTCTCTGTGAGGAGTAGCAGCCTAAGTTGAATTTATTCACACTCACCGCTGATACCCCAAGCTTTGATTTTCATCGGATTAAAGCTGGTGAAAATACTAACAAAATCACATGGACAAAATACTACATCAGAAATTCCATTTGGGGAGAAGTATTGCCCAGAGTCTTAGTAGAGGAGGTAGAGAGCTGCCTGCCCCTGTCCCCTTTTGGCTATATAGAAACCAATAAAATGTTGCCAGATAATCTCCAGTGGTAAATTATTTGATCTTATTTTAACTAAGTCTCCGTGTGGCATAGTGGATAGTGTACTATACTGAGAGCTAAGAAGACTTGAGTTCCAAACCTACCTTTAATACTTAGTAGTTGTATGGCCTTGGGCAAATCACTTAACCTCTTTTATTCCACATCTTTATGGTCCCTTATGGTTCCCATCTTTATCATCTCTTACTATAAATCTCTATAGCCTAAATCTCTAACCAGAGATCTAAACCTAACCTCTAACCTAAACCTACAGCTCTAAATCTATAACCTGGGAGACAGTAATCTGCTATCCTTCCCGCATATGGCTGACCCACCTTCACTAAGGGCATGGATTTGGAATGAATTAATCTTTTCTTCCTAGACTTGGCAAGAATTTTGAGCTTGAATCATCCACATTCTCTTGCTTAGTCTTCCTGGTGACCACTGGCATCCACTTATCTGATAAATGGCTAATTATGGCAGAGGAGCTTGTGACCTGTAGAGCAGAGACTTTTGTGAAATGTTAAATGCTTGATGTGGGGATTGAAGGCTGGTTAGCACTGTATTCTGTCTGACTAAGCAAGCCAGCCTGGACTACCATGGACAAGTCGTGGCCTAAGGAATGAAGAGGATATTTTGTGGAAGGTAGCATAAGATAACAATTGGCAGTGGGCAATTGCCCCAAGATAGCCCCTTTATGGCTTCTAACAGTTTCCTAAACTCCCAGAGCCAAGATCAGGAAGGTTTCCAATACTGTGGTGTAGTGGAAAAAGAGATGGAACTGGAATCAAGAAAGTTTAATTAAAATCTTGCCCCTAATATTTATTAGCTATGTGACCCTGGGTAAGTCATGTCACCTCCTCCCATTCTGTCTCAGTTTCCCAATCTATAGAAGGGAAATAGTAACACTTGGATAGTTTAAGGATGTGATCCTGGCTAAGCCAGTTCACAAGGCTCTCTCCACCCTCCCCTGCTTCATTTTCACAATATATAAAGAGAATAAAAAATAGCTGGATAGGTTGTTGCAAGGAAAGTGCTTTATAAAACTTGAAGAATTATTAAATATATGAATTATTACTATTGAGATTTAAGTAACAGAAGCAGGGGAACTTACCTCCTGTATCTAGCTGGTATTCTTCAAGTCCTGCTTTGCAACCTAAAGTCAAAAGCAAATGTATGTGACAATTAAATTAATTCCAAAAGTTAGTTTGGCACAAATCATGGGGGAGGGAAAAGATTATCTTATATTATGTGACTTTCCCCTACCCTGACCCTAAGAAGTGTCAGAATTCAAGGATGGAATCCTACTCTGGTCATAGAAGCACAGATCTGGCCTCAGTCAGAAAGACAAGAATGGGAGATCTATTTTATCTACCCACAGAGCACACCGTCTCTGTTTCTCTGAAACAATCGGCCTGCTTGAGGCAACTTCGAGGACTATTTGTTGTTGTCCTTCCCTCCTCTATCCCATTTCCATATATTTTTCAAGTTCCTGTGCTAGTGAGGCCCCATTCTCTGAACCGTAATATACCAGGATGGGACCCTTGTGAGATCAGCTCTAGCAAGTACCATTTACCTGGTTTAATGAGAGCTTCTTTGTCTAAGACAGAACAACTTTGCTGTTAATCATAAGATCACAGGTCTGGAGCTGGAAGGGGGCCTTAGACACCATCTAGCCCACCCCACTCATTTTAGAAAATGGAGACCCAGAGAGGAGTTAAGTGATTTTCCCAAAGACACACAGAGAAGTAAGCAGCAGTGGCAGGATTTGAACACAATGCTCTGGTGCTAAAGTCAGTGCTCTTTCCACTGCCCTTTGCCTCATCAGGATTTCCTGACTAGTAAGATTCCTTTACCTGGGGGAATTTGAATGAGAACATAGATAATGGCAAAGAATAAGAAGAGGATCCTCCACATGGCTGAGGATGGGCCCTGAGGAGGAGAGGAATCAGCACAGCAGATGAAGACCAGGCTCAAGTCCCTAGGATAGAAGCAAAGGGTGCCTTCTTTTATATTTGTAGTGGGGAGTAGAGGTTTGGAATGATGGTGTTTAATGAAGTGCAGCCTAAGGAAGCACATTTCTATGCTCCATTGCCAAGGTCTAATAGCCACCGAGAATTGAGCAATATTTTGTCTCAGCCCAGTGCTTTAATTCTCCTCATTGGTGAGTTCAATAGTTCACTGTATGACTTGGAATAATTTACATGTCCTCTATGGGCAAACCTCAGTTAACTCCTTTGTCAAATGTTGGGATTGGACTAGAAGATCTCCAAGGTCCTTCTAGTTTTAACTGTCTATGATTCTAAACTATGTTGGACTGGCCATTGGAACCAT
>NW_020954619.1:22616580-22618716 GCF_900497805.2 Vombatus ursinus
ACAAGCATTTTGACAAGCTGTCATTTTCTACATTCTCAGTTTTTGTTTTTACAAATGGTGGATCCAAGGTACAAGATCCAAGTAAAACTTGTAGTTTGTATGAATTAAGGGAGGTTGAGAGGTATGGTCAGGAACATGAATCCCTGATTTATGTTGAAAATTATTTGCCTAAAAAATTTTTAGTGGTTCTCAATTGTCTCTGGGATAAAAATATCAACTTTTTGTGTAGAATTTAAGACCCTTTCCAATCTGGCCTATGGTTTTGATATAGATGATCAGTCTTAACTAAGACCCAGGAAAGGGAAATGACTTGTCCAGGGTCAGACAGCTAAATTTATGGAAGAACCCAGAACCCAGGTGTCCTGACTCTCCATTTGAAGGTTTTCTCATTATTTTATATTGTCTCTTATTAATTATTAATTCAATTATTAATTAATTTAATTATTTGAAGGTTTTCTCATTATTTTATATTGTCTCTTATTAATATCCTCATGTGAATAAGGTTAATATATCACTGCTCTTTTGGGAAAATCTGATTTCTATTGAAGACTCAGAGTAATCAAGGCTTCTGAAGCACAGAGATAATAGTAAATAGTGAATACATCTATTGCATGTTGAACTGATGACCCAGAGAATGTCCCCAGGTGTACTGGGTAGTTCCTTTTTGGAAGACACATGGAATAAATGATACAGACAAGACTGGGACAGGATCACAAGATCATAGATTAGAATTGGAAGAGATCTTAGCAGTCACCTAGTCCAATTCCCTAATTTTATAGATGATGAACTGAGGTCCAGGTAAGTTAATTGATGTCCAAAGCCATCCATGTGCCACTGTCATTGCATGTGCCATTGTGTGTCTGGCATTAGAACCCAGTTCTTTTTCACTGGATTGAATGCCCATAGTCACTATATGATTTTCCCATTGTCATACAGCAGGAAGGGCAGCTAGGTGGCACAGTGGATAGAGCACCAGACCTGGAGTCAGGTAGACTCATCTTCCTGAGGTCAAATCTGGTCTCAGACACTTACTAGTTGTGTGACCCTGGGCAAGTCACTTAACTTTGTTTGCCTCAGTTTCCTCATCTGTAAGATAAGGTAGAGAAGGAAATGGCAAGCCACCGCAATGCCAAGAACACTCCAAATGGGGTCACGAAGAATCAGACATGACCGAAATAACTGATTTTTTGTTATTGTTATTTTGTGCTATAAGAAATACCTCTTTTCTGGACTGTTCTAACAGCAACAACAGGGAAGGAATAACAAACACAAAAGGGAAGGAAACTCATCAAAAGGAATCTCTAATGGTGAAACTTTAGATACTGTGTTACTCAGATCTGGGACATATTTAGGGGGCTACTAGTAGGTTGTACAGAATCAGTCTTTCAAATTATTTTACAAAGATGGCCATAAACTCTGGCTATTCCTATCTGTTTCTTAGGCTGACCTTGGGATATTGTCATCAAATGATACTGGAGAAGTAATTACTAATTTTGTCACTAAGTACTGCTCTTCCTCACTGTGTCCTATATGTTGTGGCAGGGCCCTGGGAAGCAGAAAGTTGAGAGAGAAAGTTCCAACACTGGGCAATGGAAGTGGTGCTTACTGAGTTCACTCAAGGGCACTTTTTTTGGTAAATAGTATTTTATTTTTTCCAATTACATGTAAAGATAGTTTTCAACATTCATATTTTTTAAGATTTTGAATTTTAGATTTTTCTCCCTCCCTCTCTCCTTGCCTCCCCTTCCCCAAGACAGCAAACAATCTGATAAGTTATACATGTGCAATCACATAAACATATTTCCACATTAGTCACGTTGTCAAAGAAGAAACAGAACAGAAGGGAAAAAGCCACAAGAAACACAAAAAGCGAAAATGTCCCGTCCCGCGGGACATCAACAGAGGTCCGGACCTGTAAAAGAAGGAGGGGAGCAGGGGACACAGGAAATGGAGACAAGACAGGCTTTCTGATCAAGTCTCGTTTATTGAAGGCTAGCTCAGGGTAATTATACACACCGTAAGAGGGAGTGGGGGAGTTCCATCACCGGTATAGGGGCGGGGTATTCCAGGAAGAGGTACAGCTTTGTCCGTAATTTGTTCTTATCACAAGGACCACCAAAGGTATAGGGGTATTCC
>NW_020954619.1:22618726-22777881 GCF_900497805.2 Vombatus ursinus
ATAGGGGTATTCCAGGAAGAGGTAGTAATTTGTTCTTATCACAAGGAGGCCTTGACAACTGCAACCTAGTAATTTTCCAGAGGTCATACTGGGCCTGTGGTCCCTTACACGAAAACAGTATGCCTCAATCTGCATTCAGACTCCATAGTTCTTTCTCTGAATGTGGAGAGTATTTTCCATCACAAGTTCAAGGGGGCACTTCTTTAGGAATAGCCGGGTCTATGATTTTAGGATTAACTAGGTCTGATAATTAGGAATAATCTGGTCTATAAATATTTTCTTTTCTTTTAAAAGTATTTTCTTTTTTTAAAATTGCATTTAAAAACAATTTTTAGAGCTTGTTTATTTTTAAAATTTTGAGTTCCTAATTCTCTCTCTCCCTCCCTCTCCTCCCCCTTCCTTGAGAAGGCAAGCGACTTGATATAGATGATCAGTCATGCAAAACATATTTCTGTATTAGTCACGTTGCAAAAGAAAACACATGGTCTATGAATTTTCATTATACAGAAGGCAATGGATGGATGACTGTCTCAGGACAAAGAATGAGTAGGAAGAGGAATCAAACTCCTTTGATTTTTCAACCAAGCATCCCAAAGTGCCTATTCCTTCCTGGCAAGATTAGTTGGCTTTAAGAAAATTTGAATTCAAAGACGACAGCATTGGTTGTATTTGCTAAAGACCAAGAAGCTGATAGAAGCCCAAAACCACACATTTGGATTTGTACTACTTTATTAACCTTTATTCTCTTAGGACAGGAAATGAAAAAGAGATCTCAAGTCTGCAACCTGGATTCTTGGCTAAATGCCTTAGATCATTCATTCATTCATCCATCCATTCATTCATTCATTCATTCATCCAACAAGCATTTGTTAGGCACTGTGCTATGAATTGAGGATATAAAGAAAAAAAGAAATTTGCCTTCAAAGGGCTTACATCTTACTGGGGAGAAACAACATAAATACGGGTAAGAAAATACAAAAAATGAATGCAAAGTAATTACCAGGGATGAGGGTAAAGAGAGCACTAGCAACTTGGGGGATCAGGACAGAGCTCTTGTTCTTTTTTATATATTTTTTCCAATTCCAAGTAAAAACAATTTAAACTTTTTTTTTATTATAATTTTGAGTTCCAACTTTTCTCTCTTCCTCCCTCCCCTCTCCCATCACTGAGAAGGTAAACAATTTAATGAAGGTTATATATGTGCAGTCATGTGAAACACATTTCCATAATTAGTCATGTTGTGAAAAAAAATAGATCAAAAAATTGCAGGAAAAATAAAGTTAAAAATGCTTCAATCAACATTCAGATTCCATTAGCTCTTTCTCTGGAGGTGGATAATATTTTTCATCATAAATCTTCAGAATTATCTTGAATCTTTTTATTGTTGGGAATACCTAAGTCATTCATAGTTCAACATTGTACAATATTGTTATTACCTTTGTACAACATTCTCCTGGTTCTGCTCACTTCACTTTGCATTAGCTCATATAAATCTTTCTAGGTTTTTCTGAAAGCATCCTGATCATCATTTCTTATAGCACAATAATATTTCATAGCAATCATATGCCACAACTTGTTCAGTCATTCCCCAATTTATGGGCATCCTTTTGATTTCCAGTTCTTTGCTACCACAAAAAGAGCAGCTATAAATATCTTTGTGCATGTGTTTTCTCTGCCCTCCCCCTCCCCCTTTTATGATCTCTTTGGGATACAGACCTAGTAGTGGTTACTGAATCAAAAGGCATGCACGGTTTGATAGCCCTTTGGAAATAGTTCAAATTGCTCTCCAGAATTGTTGGATCAGTTCACAACTGCACCAACAGTGCATTAGTGTCCCAATTTTCCCACATCCCCTCCAATATTTGTCATTTCTCTTTTCTGTCATATTAGCTAATCTGATCTGTGTAAGGTGGTACCTAAGAGTTGTTTTAATTTGCATTTCTCTAATCAATAGTGATTTAGAGCATTTTTCTTATATGACTATAGATAGTTTTGATTTCTTCATCTGAAAACTGCCTGTTCATATTCTTTGACCATTTATCAATTGGGGAATGATTTGTATTATTATAAATTTGACTCCATTCTCTATATATTTGGGAAATGAGGCCCTTATTAGAGAAACCTGCTGTAAAATCCCCCCCCCCCAAGTTTTCTGCTTTCCTTTTAATATTCACTCCTTTGGTTTTATTTATGCAAAACCTTTTTAATTTAATGTAATCAAAATTATCCCTTTTACATTCCTTTACAATGCTCTCTGTCTCTTATTTGGTAATAAATTCTTCCTTTATCCATAAACTTGACTTAATTTGCTTATGGTATCACCCTTTATGTCTAAATCATATACCCATTTTGCCCTTACCTTGGTATATGGTGTGAGGTGTTGGTGTGTACCCAGTTTCTGCAAAACTGCTTTCCAGTTTTCCCAGCAAGTTTTGTCAATTAGTGAGGCCTTGCCCAAAAAGTCTGGATCTTTGCATTCATCAAACATAAGATTACTACAACCATTTCCTCCTGCATATTGTATACCTAATCAATTCTACTGATCCTCCACTCTATTTCTTTAAGGCTGTTGTTCTAAGCCTTGAAGAAAGCTAGGGATTCCAGGCAGGGGGGCAGCCTGTGCAAAGGCATAGATATGGGAGATGGAATGTGCTATAATGGAAGGAAGGAAACAAACATTAATTAACCTACTATATGCTAAGTGCTTACAAATGTTATCTCATTTGATTCTCACAAAGAGGGAGGTACTATCCCCATATTTCAGTTGAGGAAACTGAGGCAAGCACAGATTAAATAACTTGCCCGGGGTCACAGAGCTAGCAAGTGTCTGAGGTCAAATTTGAACTCAGATCTTGACTCCAGGCCCAGTGCTCTATCCACTACACCATTTCAGCTGCCTTTGATACTGATAACAGATTGGCGGGAACACAAGTGTGAAGAAGAATAATGTGCCTAAGAACCATTAAGCTGTAGCACTTACCTCTTTTCTTTTTCATGCCAAAGTCCTTTCTATTAAATGTCCTCTTTTGCTCAAGCAAACTCTTTCTACTCATCCCGTCTTTTGACTACAAAAAACTGAGAACAATAGAATCCTTTTCATACCTGAATGGAGGATGGACTGGAAAGGGGAAAGACTACAAGCAGGAAGAGCAAGGAAGAGGCTATCATGATAGTCTAGGCAAGAGGTGATGCTGCCTTGACTATGGTGAGTGTGGCACAAATACAAAAGAGGAGACAAATAAGGAAGCAGAACTGACAAAAGTTGACAATTTATTGGATTTAGCGGTGTGGTGATTGCGAGTGAAAAGTGGAGGATGTCTCCTAGCTTGTGAACCTGAGGGACTCGGCAGATGGTGCTGCCTTCACAAGTAATCAGAAAGTTAGGAGGCGGAGGGAGGAAGATCACGGGCGAAAGACAATGAGTTGTGTTTTGGGCATGTTGAGTTTGAGAAGACTATGAGATATCTAAATAGAGAGCAGCCAGTAGCTGAAGATGCAGGACTGGAGTGGGAGAAGGAAATGAGATCATGTCTCCTCAATAATAAAAAGCCTTTCACTAACTCCTCCATTCCACCCAAATGCCATCCTATCTTTCTGTGGCTCCTATTACTTTTAGGATAAAGTACAAACTCTTATCTTTGCCATTTAAAACCTTTTACAAGATGGTTCCAGCCCAGTGGGGTCAAATTGAAATATAAAAGGCATGCTAAACTGTACATGAAGATCCCTATGGGATCCATATTGACTTTGAAAACCACATATTAACATTATCTATGTTCTATTGTATTTTTATTTATTTTATTAAATGCTTCCCAATTGCATTTTAATATGTTTCTGCATGATGGGGCAGTATTGTCAGCCACAATGCAACCCACTGGCCATCCTGGGCTACAGCAGAGTGTTTTTTCCTTTCTTTTTCAATTTAATTTTTAAATTTATGAATTTAAACATTAACAAACATGGACACTTTGATATACAAAGAACATTAAAAGAGGACTGAATATGAAGCTATGAACTATTTTATAGTTTGAAAAATTATTACATTTAGTACATTGCTCCTATTTTCTTTTCTTCTTTTTGTTGCATCACTATTGCTGACCAGCAATTCCTTCCCTACAATGCTGAACCGGCCCCTTTACAGCTACTAGTAGAAGACCCATGTATAGTCAAAAACCCCAAATCTTTCTATTAACCTTGTCTGAAAATGTTCCATTCTGCTCTGTTAGTCTCTCTGCCAAAAGGAGGGAATCATGCTTAATTGTTACTTTTCTCGAGTCATGATTGGCCATTGTTATAATAAGTGTTCTTAAGTTTTTCAAATTTGGTTTCCTTTTGATCATTGCAATTCTTACGAATCAATCAATCAACAAATATTTATTAAGTACTTAAAATGTACCAAAGCACTCTGTTAGGTTCCAGGGATGCAAATATAAAGAACAAATAATCCCTACACTTAAGGAGATTCCATTCTAATAGAGGTGACAATAAGTATACATGTTAATATATATGCATATATAACATAAAAGTGATTGTGAATAAATGCAAATATATAAAATACTTGAATATAAAATAAAGAGGAAGGGTACTGGAGATTGGGAGAAATGAGGAAAGGCTTTAAGCAGAAGCCACAGGTTGAGCTGTGTATTAAGGGAAGAGAAGGGCTGTTAGAAGTGGAGGTAAGAAGGTCGTCCATTCCAGGAATGAGAGATGTCCAGGGCAATGGCAGAGAGACATGTGATGGAGTATCCTGCTTTCACTCACTTTACTCTGCCTCAGTCTATACAAGTCTTCCCAAGTTTCTCTGAATTTGTCATTTTGGCACACAATATGCTTGGGAGATAGGTGTTATTATTATACACATTTTACAGATGAGAAAATTGAGGCAAACAGAGGTTAAGTGACTTTCTCAGAGTCACACAGCTAGCAAGTGTCTGAGGCTGGATTTGAGTTAGGTCTTCCTGACTGCAGGTCTGGTATCCACTGTGCCATCTTACTACTATTAATATTTTTATAATATGTCTTTTCTATGTGCCTTTGACTTCTTTGGGGTACAGGGTTAGAGGTGGTATCAATTGTTTCTCCTTTGTAGAGACCTTTCCTGATCCCCCTCAGCTCTTAGTGATATTCTGAAACCACTGTTTATTTTGCCTATAACCTGCATTCATTTAGAGTTGAACATGTGTCTCCTTTCAAGATCTAGGTTTCTTAAGGGCAGAGATTGTCTCAATTTTATATATGCATCCCCAATACCCAATACAGATAAGGGATAGGAATAAGTAGTGAACCTATGATTTTTCAATGGTCTAGGAACCTCTTTCCACATAATGTGTAAGTCTTGGAAGGAGATGCCTGGGGCACTGAGAAATAGGATGACTTGCTCATCTTCACAAAACAGGTATGTATCAGGCAGAACTTAATTCCTTCTCTGTGCCACATAGTAGGCTATTGCTGATTGATGCTCTCCCCCTTGACTACTAAATTTCTTTTAAAAAATGTACTCATTATTTTTCTTTATCTCCCACTCTCTCCTCAGCCTCTTATGATCTGGCTTCCTCCCCCCTACTGTGCTGAAATGCTTTTTTCTAATGTCATCAGTGATCTCCTTCTTTTCAAGTCTTATTTTCCTTGATCCCTCTGTAGCATTTGGCTACTGATCACTCGCTTCTACTGAATACTGCTGAGTACTCTCTCTTGCTGGTTTAAGAGATGACACGTTCCCTTATCTTCTGTTCTACTCTTTGATTTATCATTCTTTTCCCAAACCCTTCACATGACTGTTTTTCAAGGATTTTTCCTCTCCCTCTTCTTTTCATGCAAGGTTTTATTTTCCTTGGATATATTATCCACTCATAGAATCACAGAATTTCAGAAAGAACTCAGAGGCCATATAATCCATTCTCTGCCTGACTGAGAAATACCTTTGCAATATCCCCTGTAAGTGTCCATCTGACCTTTTCTTGAAGACATCAAGTGAGAAAGAAACTGCTGCCTCCCAAGGTTGCCCATTCCATCTTTGGATAGCTCTAATGGTCTATGATTCTGTGAATAAATGGAAAATATACTACACAGACCTGTTTCTTTTGGGTGGTCATGAAAGAATAGATCTGTGCCCTAACATGGGACTAGACATGTAGCGAAATTCAGTAAATACTTGTTTATTGATTGGGAGCAAAGAGAGAAAAAGCAGGACAATGTACAAAGGGTAGAACACAAACGAGGATTTGTTGAGGTTTGGGGTGCTGGGAACCCCAAAATGCAAGGGTACAGGGGCTCTGCCTTGAAAGAGTTCAACCACTCAAGTCTTCTTTCAGTCAGAGTAGTGAGGTTTTGCTATAACACTGGTTAGATGGTCAAGATTCTTAGTAAATCTATGAATTTGATGAGGATAGGACTGATACTTCTCTACAGAAAAGACTGTGAGAGGATCTGGATGGGATTAAGGAATAATAAATAACCAGAGAAAAGGTCTGAATGGGATTAAGGAGTGTCAGGTAGCCTGGGGTGGGCCAGAGGCAGATAATGAAAGGAGTTAAGTGGTCTGGCCACTGTGGTAAAGTTCTGGGGCTGGGTTGTGTTCAAAGACATGGTCTTTTTCTTTTAGGGGTCCAGCTCAAATCTTATAACCCCATCAGACCAACAAAGGAGACTAAGAAGGAATATTCAAACACATGGAAGAGAAGCAGGAGAGCATAATGTCTGGAAATACCAGGGTGGAGAGAGCATCAAAGAGATGGGAGTCAATAACATCATAAACCACAGAAGTTTCAGGACAATGAGGATTCAGAAGAGTCCATTGTATTAATCATTTAGGAGGTGATTGGTAACCCTGGATGGAATAGTTTCATTTGAGCATAGGGTTGGGAGCAAGATTACAAGAGTTGAAAAGTCATTGGGAAGAGAAGTTGAGGCATCAAGTGTATATAGTTTTTCTACTAGGAATTGTGTAGTGAAAGAAGGGAGAGTTATTATGATAATTTAAGGCATTGGCAGATGAAGTGAGGGAATTGTAGGAGTGGGGGAGATTTGGTCTGATTTTAGGGTAAGGGGGAAAGAGCCAGAAGATAAAGGTTTAATATTAGAAAAAGAATGGAGACTATTGAAGGGGCAAGCTCCAGAAGGAGACAGGAGAGGAAGTGATCAAGGGAGTAGATGGGTTGTACTTGGTAAGGAGAAGGTCTGTCTCTTTTGCTGATACTGGAGCAAATGTGGAACAGTGGGAATTTAAAGTGAGATTGTAGAGAAAAGGGAATTATTAAAAGAAAGCCTCAATTTTCTAGTTAGAGATGAGGTCTCCTGCTGAACGGGAGGAAAGAAGTGGCTTGGAAGAGAGAAGGTTTGGAAAAAGATGCTTTGGGGAGTGTGATAGTTGATCAGGAGAGAGCAAAGGAATTGCCATGTAGTGATAAGGGCCCAGTTAAGGTTAGATCCTACAAATTTGTATGAGACTCAGTGATTGGGCAACTTATTTTCCTTGCTCAGCAGCATCTAAATAGGAACAAAGGAGGATGGTGAGGTTAATTCAGGGCTGGGGTTTGGAAATGTATGTGTCAAAAAAAAAAGGAAAAGAAAGGATTCAAAGGTTGAGGACAGCAAGAAGCTGAACTGATTGACTGTTTTGGCATGGAGATTTAAAAGAAAGGTGAGAGCAACATTGATGGACTGGGAAATAAGAAGAGTGACTGGAAATTGGAAAGAGGATAAGGAATAGGTTTATGAGGTGGTGAAGCAAAGGAAAAGATGGAGGGACAGGAGTTTATACTCAGAGGGGTTTGAATTTTTAATAATGACATTAAGGACATGAACATCCTTGTATGCAAATGAACTAGAAGGATGATGCAGTTCATAGTAGTTGAGGAAATTGATGACCTGGGATAGCATGTTTGAAGGGACATTAGTGTGTATACATTTTGTCCATGTACACATACACATACATGTACACATGCACATATATAGACACACAATCTATACATATGTATACATATATACATACATATGTACATATGCATATGTATATGCAGGAGTTGGATTAGAGAAGAAGATTTATTGGACTCTGAGGAAGAATAACCCAAGGGGCTAACTGGTTGATTACTGCCCTCAGCATAAAGAAAGGATGATAAATCTAAATAGAGTGAATCTCCAGGAAAGAGAAGTTGCTGAGTGATGGTGGGAGGGGGAGTGTCTGGAAGTGGCCATGAGGAGCAATGAGTATGCATCCTTTTACTGGTTCAGTATCCTTGTGTTTGTGTGTGTAGAGAGGAGTATGAGAGAGGGGACTTCTGATTCTGGAGAAGGGACAGGGATACAGTGTCCATTGAGAAGCTATGTTTCCATAACTGCAAGAAGATGGATGAAGTATAAGAGGAAGAGTTCTACAATGATCATTGCTTAGTTAGCAATAGAATGAGGTTCCAGAGGGCATATGGAAGGAGAGAGCAGAGTAGTAGAGGTACAAATGAGGCATACTATTGAGATGAATAGAGATGGGAGAGTAGGGGGTGGTAGCAGGGGAAAGGTGTTTTTGTTTGTAGTCTTTTATATTAAACTACAGGAATTTCTAGGTGATGGTGGTGGTGGTAGTGATAACAGTAGTAATAGTAGTAGTTGTAATAGCTAGCATATATATAGCACCTTACAAATATTTTCTCATTTTTTCCTCACAACAACTCTGGAAAGTAGGTGCTACAATATATTATATGTTGTTTTTACAGATGAGGAAACTGAGGCAAGGAAACTGTGCCCAAGGTCACATAGCTAGTAAGTATCTGAGTTAGGATTTGAATTTAGGTCTTTATGACTCCAGCTCCAGCCTTCTATCCACTCTACCATCTAGCAACTTATGAGTTATTACCTGACTGACCCTACCTGAACCTTCTTCACCTTGGGGGAACTCATTCTACCTGATTTCATTCCTCAGTGATTACCCACTTACCACCAAGTTATACCCTCCCCACCCCAGTGATTCTAAGCCCCTGAGCTGTCAGTATTCAAATCTCATTCTGCATTGCCTGATGGCTGCTCTCTTACTCCCATCCTCTTAACCTTTCCCCATAAACATTCCATTCTAAAGCTACCATTCTTTTTCCTATGTTCTCTGTAATGCTTGCTCCATAGGTAACAAATCTGCTTTCATGTCAAATCTTTTCCTTTCCCATCTAGCTTCTGTTTCTCACAGAAACCTGTGTCCTTCCTGATAGTACAACCTCCTTGGTCACCCATTCCAGCACTGGTTGTAATTTCACTCACTTTCCCCTCCCCTGCCACTGGTCATGTTGGAGACCCTACTCTTCATTGCTACTTCCAACCAGTGCCTGTACCATAATCACTCAGTAACCTTTCCTCTTTTGAGGTTCATTCAATCCATATCTACCAGCCAACAAAAATTCTGGTAGCTGTTTAGCAAAATCTCCAGATCACTCACCTTTCCTTGATAAGTTCAGTGCCTAGCTCACAGACCATACTAGGGGACTTCAACATCCTCTGCTTTCTCTCCCACTTACCTTTTGCTAAGCAAAGTTGGAGAAAATAACAAACTGTGATGTCTGGATCCCCTTCCAATTTATGTTACATAACCTCAACTGGGCCCCCACTGAAGCCAAGAAATCCCTTTACACATCCCTGATTGATAGCACCACCATAGCAGCTTTTTCAAACTTTTTCATCCTTCCTCAAATCCTCACATAGTTCTCCCTCCTTCCATACTCTCAGCGGAGAGCCTTGTTTCACATCACTGAAGAAATTTAAGTTGTCTTCTGAGAACTCCCTTTTTCTCCCCTTCTCCTCAATTTACATAACCCAGACACCTTCTGCACTGTTCCTGCTTTACTCCTTCTCACAAGAAGTGGCAGTCCCTCTTCTTGCCAAAGCAAACCCCTCTGCATGGATAAGTGATAAAATTCTACCCTGTTTTCTCCAGAAGATTACTACCTCTATCATCCCCACTCTCTTATCTTCAATTTCTCTCTATATAATGTCTGCTCCTCTACTATCTACAAACATGCCTGTATCTCCCACATTCTCAAAAAATTCTCACTTGATCTGTCCATTCCTGATAGTTGTTGTCCCACATGTCTTCTCTGTTTTGTGTATATGCTCTTAGAGAAAGCCTTCTTACAATCAGTGCCTCCCTTCCTTTCTTCCTATTATCTTCTTTACTCTCTAAAGTTTGGATTCTGTCGTCCTCATTCAATTAAAATCTCTCTCACCAAAGTTACCAATGATCTCTTAATTACTAAATCTAGTTACTAATCTAATGGTAGTTTTAAGGAGTGTGACCTCTGGCAGCAGAGAAGAAAGTCAACTGCGCATTCAAGGAATAGCTAATTGGCATTTGAAAATTGAGTTTGGGAGAGGAAAATAATCTGGGAGCTGAGCAGCGTGAGTACTCCTTTGCGAGAAAAAAAGATAACAAGGCCTTCTGGTATCAGAAGTATGAATTGTTTTGGCCACATGTTCCTTACATGTGTGCTTTATTACCATTGTACTCAATGTCCACTTTTCTCATGGATTCTGTGTGTATTTGTTGGAAAATGTTTCAAAGTTTAAGTGGTTGGAGGTGTTTAGGAGAAACTGTTTTTATTATACCCTTTTAGTAAATGCTTTTATTTTGAGGTGCTTTTTTTTTCCTATTGGGTAACTGTTAAGAGGAAGTTCACTAGCAGGGGTTTGTTCATTTTAGCTTTAGGAGTATGTATCTGTAGAAATACATCTTAATCCCTTGAAAGTAGTAAGCATCTACTAAAATAAAGTCAAAATGTGTTCATGATTTAGATGTAAAGGCTGATACTATAAACAAACTGGGAGAGCAAGGAATAGTTTACCTGTCAGATTTATGGAGAACAGAAGAATTCATGACCAAACAGGAGATAGAGAACATTATGAAATGCAAAATGGAGAATTTTTATTGTATTAAATGGAAAATTTTTGGCACAAACAAAGCCAATGCAAACAAGATTAGGAGGGAAGTAGAAAAATAAGAAAGAATTTTTGCAACTAGTGTCTCTGATAAAGTCCTCATTTCCAAAATATATACAGAATTAAGTCAAATTTATAAGAATACAAGTCATTCCTCAATTGACAAATGGTCAAAGGATATGAACAGCCAGTTCTCAGATGCATAAATTAAAGCCATCTATAGTCATATGAAAAAATGCTCTAAGTCACTAGTGATTAGAGAGATGCAAAATCAAAAATCTGAGGTACCATATCATACCTATCAGATTGGCCAACATGACAAAACAGGAAAACGATAAATGTTGGAGAAGATATGGGAAAATTGGAACACTAATGCATTGTTGGTGGAGTTGTGAAATGATCCAACCATTTTGGAGAGCAATTTGGAACTATGCCCAAAGAGCTACAAAAACGTGCATACCTTTTGACCCAGCAATAGCACTTCTAGGGCTGTATCCCAAAGACATCACACAAATGAGAAAAGGACCCACATGAACAAAAATATTTATAGCAGCTCTTTTTGTGGTGAATGATCTTTTTGTGATCAACTGGGGAATGACTGAACAAGTTGTGGTATATAAATGTAATGGGATACTATTGTGCTGTAAGAAATGATGAACAGGCCGACTTCAAAAAAACCTGGAAAGACTTATATGGAGTGATGCTGAGTGAAGTGAGCAGAACCAGGAGAACGCTGTACACAGTAACAGCCATGTTGTGTGATGACTAACTTTAATAGACAGCCCTTCTCAGCAATGCAAGGATCTAAGACATCTCCAAAGGTTTCATGATGGAAAATGCTATCCACATCCAAAGAAAGAACTATGGAATTTGAATGCATATTGAAGCATACCATTTGCTATTTTTTTTTTCTGTTTTGTTTTGTTTCCTCTTTCTTGTGGTTCCTCCTATTGGTTCTAACTCTTCCTTACAACATGACCAATGTGAAAATATGTTTAATAGGAATCTATGTGTATAGCCCATATCAGATTGTGTGCTGTCTTGGGGGGAGGGAGGGAGGTGGAGGGGGAGAAAATTTAAAATTCAAAAGCTTATGGAGGGCAGCTAGGTGGCGCAGTGGATAGAGCACCAGCCCTGAAGTCAGGAGGACCTGAGTTCAAATCTGGCCTCAGACCACACACTTGACACTTACTAGCTATGTGACCCTGGGCAAGTCACTTAACCCCAATTGCCTAAAAAAAAAAAACTTATTGAAGTGATTGTTGATAAATCAAAATAAATTAATAAAAAAATAAAAAAAAGAAAGTAGTAATCATCCTCTAAGGTCCCAACCTGAGAGTGTAAAGGCAAGTTAGAGGCAATATCCCAGAGATTCTTCTTACAATTTCCAGTGAAGGAAATACTTTTTCACACTTTGAAAAGAGATTATGAGTCTGACTTAACCTTTATACTTTGGTTCAACAGCTTGTTATCTGCCTTTTACTCTGTGATTACATTCTGGACTTTCTGGACTCAGAGACTGGTTGAAGACCAGTTCTCCTATATGTGTAACACAAAATAAAAAGGATAGAGAAAAAAAAGTAGCTCAATATTAGGAACACATCATTTGAGAGATGAGATGTTTAATATTTTACATCCATACCTCCTCACTTTGGCAAATAAGGGAACTGCATTTTCTCATCTTAAGCTTGGTCATTATAATTTCACAGGCTGTTACATTTTATTTTTTTGCCTCTAAGGAGATGCTATGCCTCCACTCTTGGTATCCAATTAAAGGAGCAAAGCCACTCTCTCTGTTTCAGAGTTAGAGAAAAGGAAGGGCTCCAGACCAGTGTCCTGAATGACACCCACAGACAGCAATAGCAAAGGTGATGGCTCAAAGGTGACATGGTTCAGTAGACCCTGGAAGAGTTTTTATCTCTGACAAGCTTCGTTGATCAAAATGACTTCCTGGCTTAGAAAGAACTATAAACAAGAGTGCTTGGTCTCATGGAGTGCTCTGATCTCTACTGATCTTCTGGTGATTTCTGCCATGGGGACCCTGTCCTTTCTCTTTGCTCTTTTCTTCTTTTTGGCTCAAGCTGACTCAGGTAAAATGGGTATTTCTGTGGGAATAGGTCAAATACATATTGGGAGAAATTCCAAGTTATTCTCTTGTGAGAAAGGGCACTTCTATTGGTACAAAATCCTGAATGACTAGAGGCCCCTGGAGTCAGAGGGACAGCTGTCAATAGAAGAAATCATGGCATGTGTTCTCCTGGAGATCTGTGCTTTGAGACATATTATGTGACACAATTATGATTTTTGTGAATAAGACTTGCCACATAGGTAGGGTATTGGAAGTATTGTCTCTGCTCCCCAAACTCTTCTTTTATACCTCTTGATATGAGCTGGGAAAGAGGTGGTGGCTTATAAACCTATTAAAGGCTCAATTATTAATAGGTAGTAAGAAAGAGATGACCTAGCAGGGAGATATAAGACAAAAGGAAGAGGAAGTAGAAAAGAGAGGAATAATGACGAGAGAGAAAGCATATCTTTATATCCATCCTAGGAGTTCGAAGGGAGTAGGCCCAGGGTCTACCCTTGGTCAATAAATATATTCTACCTTTATCTATTGCTTGTAACTTATACAGGAGAATATTCTGTGAATTACCTCCCCATCTCTCCCTGAATTTCAGAAGTCAATCTTAGCCCTGGTGATACAATCTGAAAGCTATAACGAAACCCTAGAACTTCTATATTTACAGAATAGGCTATTTCATATTCCTAGAGGCTATAAAGTGGGATTTAGCATTTATTAAATACCCACTATGTGCCAGGCACTATGCTAACTGTGAAAGATCTAGTCAAAAGCAAAATAACCCTATCCTCAAAGAGCTTATATTCTAACAGAGGAGATAATGTGGACATGCATGATATGTACATAAAATATATGTAAAATGAATACAAGAGAATGTTGGGAGAGAGGATACTAACAATTAGGAAAGAGGATGGGGGTCAGGAAAAGATTCATGTAAAAGGTGGTGCTTGAGCTTTGAAAGAAACCAAGGATTCCATGAGACAGATTTTCCAGGAGTATGCACTCTAGGGATGGGGGAACCAGATGAATCTCCAGGTGAATCTTTAGAAGAAGACAGCTGTTTGCTTTGAAGATGCCATATCTAGTGTCCCTATCTGATAGTCTTCAGGCCTAAGTGTATTCTCTGTACACCTCTCAACATAGAAGAAATCACATCAGGGAGATAGTACTGACTAGCTCTCCTCTCGTTAAGGTCAGGGCTGAGCTGGCAACAATTATTCAGGCATTGTGACCAGCTCATCACTGGAATTATATCTGAAAACTGGCAATGTTTTCTTATGGAAATAATTCTTCTGATTCCTTCACTTATATAGCTGGGGCTGGATTCCTTGATGAGAAATGTCAGAAATACCAGGGGAGATGTGTGAGTAAGTGCCAGAAAAATGAAGAGCTTGCTGCTCTCTGCAGCAAGTTTCAGAAATGCTGCAAGCTGATGGAGCCATGCCAGTGACTACACAGGATCTTCTGGGCTCCTGAATTGGCTACTGGTCTTCAAATCAAAGTCTCTAGTTCTCCCTGAGGTCAAGAGGATGGACCTAGCCGCCCCACTACTCTGATGTACTTGCCTTCATAATCAGAAGTTCTCAATCAGCACAAAACACTTGTATCCCCCTTTGGAGATGGACATAGGAACCCAACATAGTGAGTTTATCATCTCCTTAGGCAGGGGATTGAGAACAGAAAGTAACATGGGAAAACTTTGGCCTGAACTCTCTCACCCTCACCCCTGCCCCCCTCCAAAGCTGGCCACAACCACCACCAAGGATGATTCAAGAACAATTAGATTCACCAAGAATGATTAGGTAAGAGGGTAAATGTGACTCTCCTTTGATCTCCCAAAGGTTATTATTTTATTTAGGTTTCTCCTTTTCCCCAGCTACCTATAATAATAGGCATCCTGCCTATCTCTGCAGTCTTCTAGTTTTTCAGTCCCAGGGTCACACAGCTAATAAGTGTCTGGGGTCAGATTTGAACTCAGGTCCTCTTGACTCCAGGCTCAGTGCTCTATCTACTCTGCCACATACCTGCCCCTAAAGGGGGATAGATTGAGACTAAGATCATGTCTTATTCTTCCAGGCCCACTGGGCATTGGAGTCCTACCGAACTTACCTATATTATTACCAAAATTTAATTTCCTATTCCTTGCCACCAGATGTTTCAGATACTGACTAGCTGCCAGCCTAATGGAGTCTTCATGCATGATCTTTCATTGTTTCCTTCAACATCATACCATCAAAATCATATGCCCTCTGGCCTGAAATTTTTCTTTGCTTGCTAGCTAATAGATTTCCCTGTCTCAGACCCAGCCCAATAGCTTTGTCTGGTCTCAGAGTCTTGGGCTTTTCTGATCTAGTCCTACTTAACAATTATGGCTTGAGCATATTTACCACTGTGGCTATGAATTTAGTTGGAATGACAAATAGATTTTATTTTGATGTACTAACCTTTTTTCTGACAGAATATGGCAAAACACCCTAGGGATATGTAGTAGTTTCTTGGGTGCTGTGGAAAATGATTTTCTCAGTAATCACAAGAATCTTTATTACTAATAATAATGTTTTAGGAATTAGAAAGAAAAAAGTTTATTACACACATGCTGCAAAGTTAGCCATGTATTTTCTTATTACTGATGATTATTTCTGATGATCTGCAACTAGCATTTCTCTCAGTATTATGGAAAAGTATAATTTTAAATGAACTTCCCTCTTTTCAAAGAAAAGATCTTAAAGTATATAGTACTGTGTAGAAATACAATGCTCTATAAAATGCAATTTGAATTTTTAAAGTAAGACAGACTAAGAGCAGATAGGATCCACTAGGTCTCAGTTTGGATGTTGTCTGTGAATCCAATCCACAATCTAAAAAGAAATCACTTAATATAAAAGATCTTATTGAATATGATCCATATGCTTGTCGTACTAAATTTTTGTCACTCAGATGAACCTGAAAATGATCTTGCCTCCAAACCATCTGGACAAGTAAAAAATGAGTTAGTTCTATTGAAGATGTATCTATGGGAAAACCTAGCATGTGAGAGAAAAATAAACAATTCTATGAGATAACTGCTTATTTGTGGCCAACAACACTCTCATGTACAAACCTGAACCTGATTAAAATGTAACTGGGAAATATTTAACAAAATAAATAAAAATATAATAGAACATAGATAATGCTAACATGTGGTTTTCTAAGGCAATATGTATCCTTCAGGGATCCTTTGTGTGGTTTAGTGGTCTCCATTTCTATTTGAGGTTGACAACACTGCCCTACATGATATAAAATACCAAATAACCAAGTGGGTTGAATTTTTGGCATCACATGGACATGGTTAAAGTATGGCTATGGGAAACAAGAAGATCCCTGGTCTAGAATACGCCTCTCTCAGTGGATGGCCTTCATTGCTTCACTGTTATTTTCCACTTAACTGAAAATGCATAAAATGCTGTCTCAAAAGAATGGCTGGAAAAAGACTTGATTCTTCTCCTTTCTCCTCCTCCTTCCAAGCATTGAAGCTGGAACCTGAAACCAAGCTCTCTTGATTTGAAACATAGTTCTTTTCTAATGTACTTAACATTCATTCATTCAATATACATTTATTAGATGTCTACTATGTGCTAGATACTCTCCCAGGTATCAGGGATACAAGACAAAAATGAAGCAATTCTGACTCTTAAGGAGCTTGCATCCTATTAGGAGGAAACAACACACACCTCCCAAAATAAATACAGAATATACTCAAAACATATACAAGATAATTTCTAGGAGGAGATATATGAGCAACTGGGAAGGGGGAGGTTGTGGGGATCAGGGTAGGGCTCATATAGGAGGAAGACCTTGAGATGAAGCTTAGAGAAAGCCAAGGATTCTATGAAGCACTACTGGAGAAGGAGAAAACTCCAAGTAAGGGAGAGCCCATGCAAAGGTATAGAGGTGGAGGTAGGATGTTATACTTGGGGAACAGGAAGTAGGTTAGTTTGGCTGGAATATAGAGTGTGGAAGGGGAGGTAACATACAATGATCTTGGAAAGGCAGGCTGGACTGAGTTTTTTGAAGAGTTTTAATTGCCATTAAAGGAGTTTAAATTTTATCCTAGAAGTAGAAGGAAGGCTCTGGAGTTTCTGGAGCCCTTAAGAGACTGACATGATAAAATATGTGCTTTGGCAATATCAAATTTGAAGCTATGTAGAGGATGGATTTCGGAGAGGAAAAGGATGATATAGGGAGACCAATTAAGAGACTATTGCAATACTCTAGTTAAGAGGTAATCAGAGACTGAATAGGGTGATGGCCATGTGAGTGGAGAGGAAATTGATGTGAGAGATGGATTAGAAGGTGGAATCAACAAGATGTGATAAAATAATTGAATGGTTGTTGTCCTTCATTTTCGAAGAGGACCTAAATGACATCACTATGTCGGCATCAAAGTACTATGTCTCTGGCTGTGGGTGATCAGACCGATATGATCTTGGAAGGCTCTACCACAGATTGGGCACAAATAGTCCGTATGAACATTGAATTTTTCTGCCCTCACAGCTCATGAAAACTGTCTGTGAAGGCATAGATAGTTTGCAATCTACTTGCGGAGGTTGTTGTATTTTATCCCAGGGAAAATAGGGAGCCGTGGAACTTCTTGAGTCGTGGACTGACATAGACATACCTATGCTTTAGCAATATCAATTTTTACTTGCCTTTAAGTAAGCATAAGTCCTTGAAGTACTATATTATTATACTTCAATATTGATATTATGGTATTATATTGATTGATATAGTATTATACTGACGATGTAATATTGGTAGATACCCTAGTATTTCTCAATAGCAGGTCCCTTTCCATTTCTGCTTTATTTATAGGAATGTGTTAGCAACTTCTATCCCATTATTCCAAAATTAAGGCTCTAACATTAACATAATTTATCTTATCAATCCAATGTGAACAGAGATTATGCCTTCCCTCTGACCTCCTTGATTTCTCAGTTTCCCTTGAGGATGATGCTCTCTACTTTGTCTTGAATCTATTACTTCTACTTAGGAAGGCAGGGGCTCAGTCACATCTCCATCCCCTCTATTGACCTTCTAGTTGTTTCATCCTCTGTCTTTGCAGAGGTCATTGCTAGCTAGCAATTCAGATTTATTGTCCTTCAATCTAAGGCAGTAGTTACCGTAACTTATCTTGTCTCCTTGAAATGATCCATTCACAGACAGTAGCAACAACAACAAAAAAACAATTTCTGACTCTCACTCTGGGACTGCCATTCCTGCTCCTATGCCAGGCTGCTCCTGGAGATTTAGCCACACTGCAGTTCTGACAGTCTTCTCCCCATCAATAACCCTGGTGGTAAACTGGTATGAGAAAACCTTCCGGGGCCAGGCTGAATCCCATTGTCTGGTTCTTTTACTGTTAGTTCTGCTTATGTTATCTCACTACTAGCATTAAACAGCTCATCAGGATTAGCACCAGAGTCACTGGGAACAAGATTTCTTTTGAGGAATGGATATATGCCAAGAAAGGAATGCTAGAGCAATGTGGCAAAAGGCTAGACTTGCTGCCATGGTGGGCACCAGATAAGGGCTAGGGGTTCCTTCTGAATTGGCCTCAGAGATACAGCTGTCTATCCCAACACTTTACCCCTATTCTTGAGAATTTAACTCAGAACCCAAACCCTCTCCAAGTACTCTCCTCTCCTAAATTACCATTGATTTGAGAAAAGATCATGCACAAACTTTGTGCAAATAGATGATTACAAGCATGGAAAGGAGATGTACATGTCAGCTTCTGAACCACATTTGTAGTTTTAGTATGTTAGTCCTTAGATGGATATTACTGAGGTCCCGCTTTAGAAGTCAAGGGCACGGTTCAGGGCCTCCTGACCTAAGCAGTTCTTTCTTTTGTACAGTAAGAAGTGGCATTGATGATAACATTTGTGACTATGGTATTGCCCTTTGTTGGAGGCAGTGTCTATCACGTGAAATAAAAATTGGGAAATGCTCCAATTCTCTTCCATGCTGCTTGAAGGCATTTGAAATCCACTTCTTGAATCCTTCCGGAGTTAAAAGCTAAGGGTACGTGTGCTAGGCTGTTAGGTGTGGGAGGTCCAGAGTAGGCTTGACCACTTCCTCCCACCTGGATGCTTATTCTTTTAAAGATGAGCTATTTACATTCATTCATGAAATATTGATGACTATCTTTGTCCAAGGCACTATTTTAGATGGTGTGGAAAAAAGGGTTGGTTAGGTGGCATAGTGAAGTGCTGGATTTGGAGCCAAGAAGACCTGAATTCAAATCCAGTCTTGGACACTTACTAACTGTATGACCCTGGGCAAATCACTTAACCTCTCCATGCCTTAGTTTCCTCATCTTTAGGATAATAACAATAGCTAGAATTTATATAGTGCTTTAAAGTTTGCGAGGCACTTTATAAACATTATCTTACTTTATGCTTACACAACTCTGGGAGATAGGTGCTATTATTATCCTATTTTATAGATGAGAAAACAGACAGGCACAGGTTAAGTGTACCTACCTCCTAACATTGTTATGAGGATCAAATGAGATAATATTTATAAAGTGATTTGCAAACTTTAAAGCACTTTATAAATTTGTATAAATATATAAAACACTAAATAAAGTTATACAAATGCTAGCTATTTTTGTCATTAATAATAATAATAATAATTAGACATGTTCACAAATACCTATGATATGAAACAATATAAGGTAGTGAGTGTAGCAGAGATCAATCAGTCAATCAATCAATAAACATCTATTAAGCATAATATTATGTTCCAGGCACTGTGTTAAGTGCTGGGGATACAAAGATGAAAAAAGACAGTCCCTGCCCTCAATGAGCTTTGTTGTCCAACAAAGGTCCTGAGGCTTACTTAGGGTTCATACACATCTGAATGCCTCTGTTCAGTCACATAGAGTCATACATTTGAATTGGGATAGACCTTAGAGTAATGTTATCTAGTTGAGTCAAACCGCTCATTTTCCAGATAAAGAAAATAACACCAGCCCCTCATTTTTGAGGTGATGAAACTACTGCTTAGTGATTTGTTCAAGGTCATGTAGGTAATAAAAAGCTGGAATTTAAGTCTTCTGACTCTAAATCTTTCATGGAATCATTGATTTAGGGCTAGAAGGGACCTCAGAAGTCTTCTGGTCCTACCACCTTATTTTATAGATATGTTAAACTAAGATCCAGAGAAGTAACCTGACTGAGGCTACATAGGTAGTAGTGGCAGAACTGGGATTCAAACCCAAGTTCTCTGACTCTAAATCCAGTGTTCTCTTCACTGTTCCATTTGGCCTTTTCTCCAGAGCAGGCACTTCTCACCCATGCTAATGTATGATAAATGTTCTGTCTCTCCAAAGTAACTGGACTTAGGAACATTCTCCTTCTAACCTCCTTTCATTTCCTTGCCAGATGTCAGATCTGTTTGTTGAAAGGGAAGAATAGGGTCTTAAATGTTTCTAAATTTAAAGGTGATGACAATGGGTGAATGGAGAGGGTTAGGGATCACACAGTTCCTTGGGCGGTTCCTTTTAACATTTGAGTGTGTATTATTGACCATCCAGATGAAGTATTATAAAAGGATTAGGCAAAATGGTAGAAGAGGACTCTAACTGGTCCAGGTGGATGGATGATTACATTTATAGGGCAAAATTATGAAGAACTAAAATGTATTTTATTTCTTTTTTAAAAAAGTGGGAGTGGGGTTGCATAAAATTAAAAAAGATACTATGCAAACAAAACCAATGTAGCTAAAACTGATGAGAAGCAGGTAACTGGGAAAATTTTTTAATAAATTTCTCCAGTGAAGGTCTCATTTACTAGATGTATTGGAAACAAATTCAAATTTATGAGAACAAAACCATTCTCCAATTGATAAATGATCAAAAGATATGAACAGGCAATTTTCTTTTCTTTTCTTTTGCTATTATTCTATTCTTTCATTTTTTAAATTTTAAAATTTATTTTAAACTTAAGTATAAAATAAGAAAAGAAAAAAATCACCATGTACACAGCAGAACATGAGAGGATTCAATACAAAGCAATACATTTCCATTTCAAGAAAATCTATATAATAAATACTAGACATTCTTTTCAAAGCTGTCCAGCTTTTCTTTTCTTTCTTGTAGGTTTTCTTTTGTTCTCTGTTGTGCACCTTTTACTTTATATTTTCCCACTCCCCCTTTGCCCTCCACCCAAGAAGGCTACAATTAAGTGCAGATACACACACACATATACATGCCCATATGTTATACATATACATAGATATCTATAAACACACATACATACTCACACATATATATACACTCATATACATGTGCAAGACTGTACTATGCTAATTTCTACTTGTTATCTGTTTCTCTGAAAGTGGATAGCATCTTGTTTCATAAGTCCAACTCTCTACATGTTTTTCCAAATCAACTAGCTCATCATTTTCTGCACTACAGCAATATTCCATCCCAATACCATTCTATCAGAGAGATTGTCTATGAATGTTCTTTCTCAATTTCCTACTTTCCTTCTATTCTTGGCTGTATAGGTTTCATTTATACAAGAAAATTTTATTTTAAAATAATTGAAATTATCCATTTTATACTTTAACAATGCTCTTACCTCATAATATGGTTTAACGTCTGATACTACTGGATCTGCTTTCTTTACATCTTTCCCCCCAGATTCTTTAAAATTACTGATCTTTTGTTCTTTTAAATGAACTTTGTTATTATTTTTTTCTGACTCTGTAAGTTTTTTAAAATAATTTAATTGTGATGGCATTACATAAATAGATTAATTAGGTAAAACTTCTTTTTTTTATTATATTGGCTTTATCTACCCATGAATAATAAATATTACTTCAATTATTTAGATATAACTTTATCTGCACAAAAAATGTTTTATGTTTATGTTGGTATAGTTTCTGTGTCTGTTTTGGCAGGTATATAGTTAGATATTTCATACTGTGTAGTTATTTTAAATGGTCTAAAATAATTTATGGCTGACATAGTGTAGTTTCCTTATTTTTTCTTTTGGTTAAATTTATTTTAGCTTTAACATTGTCTGGGAGTATCTGATTCAAAACGGTTCATCAGTTCCATTGTGTCTGGGTGATAGAATTCTTTCAACTCTGGTGGCTCTGCCATAGTTCCTGACCAGAATTTATAGCAAAGATAGATGAGTATTAATACTGGTACTGAATACCTCATCATTTTTCATCCTCTTTGGTGTAGAGAGATGGACCAACTGAAAAAAGTAATTCCTGCAAGCCACTGCTGCATAAGCCAAATGATGTAAATAAATGCCAAACCTCCAAACAGAATAGAATGCATCAAGTCATAGGCTATTTCAGGCTTCAGCACAACTCTGCATTTTTCCTTATTATCCATGGACTACACGTTGATAGAATCAATAAGGTTCCAAAGAGCTACAACAGCCACTATCACCACAGTGAAAAGAACAAACATAAATACATACAGGAGTAAACATGTGAGCCTTTCAAGTGTATTAAAGGAATAGGAGACCAAAAGCTTCTTCATATGGATATAGACTTGCAAAATCCCTTATTGCTCCAAATATAAATTTTGCTCTTAGAAATTTAGATATGTGTTCAGACTTTAGATTAAGAAACTGCTTAATAGAGCTATTGAGAAAAACTGTCAAACATAGCACCAATGCTAAATGGAACAAAAGTTTTTAGGGCCTATTAAAGAAGCTTCCAGTTTTCAAGATTTTTTTTTGTCCTATTAAGGAAGCTTCCAATTTTTTTTCTTCCAAAAACATTTTTGCTATTTACATTGAAAGAGTGATATTTGCCCAGGGTCACACCGCTAGTGAGTATCTAAGTCCAGATTTTTTCTTTTGGCTAGGCAATGGGGTTAAGTGACTTGCCCAAGGTCACGCAGCTAGTAAGTGTTATGTGTCTGAGGCCAGATTTGAACTCAGGTCCTCCTGACTCCAGGGCCAGTGCTCTATCCTCTGCACCACCTAGCTGCCCCATTAGACCAGATTTGAACTCATAAAGATGAGTCTTCCTGACTCCAGGTCCAATGCTCTATCCACCATACCACCTAACTGTCTTCTGACTCCAGAGTGGACACTATCCAGTACTCCATGATGCCTCTCCTGTCTCCAGGCCCAACAGGCTTGTCCAATATGCCTGATAACCTCAGCCAGGTTGGTTTTCCTTAGATTACCAGGTTTTGATTCTACCTAGAAACCGTTAAGTTTAGTCTTTCTTGGACCAAGAATTAGTGTTTTTAATTTATCATATAAAGGACAAGTAATTAACAAATATTAAGTAAATGAAAGCAGTGAATTGTTCCTAGACCAGTAGCTCCCCTCCTCCCCAGAGTTACTCAGGAAGATAAGTGGGGCTTTACCTCTTAATTTTAATACAGATTATTCCTAGTATAATTTCACAATTTTCACATAATCACAAATAGTCTTACAAACTGCTACTATACTTAAACTTTGTCAAAGAGTGATCTCATTTCCTCCACAACCATATTTTAGAGCTCCACCAGTCAGACCAACACTTTATGTCTGCTCTTGGAATTCTTGCCTCTGTTTACCTTTGCTTGAAATCACTGGAGCAGGATGTTTATCCTACTCCTTACTGGAAAGACAACCAGGGAGTCCACAATGACTGTTCCTTTCCCTTCTTTTGTCTCTGTCTTTCCATACACATGTACCAGAAGCTCAGCAAATGTTTTGAAGACCAAAGGACTAGAAACCATATGAATCCAGGAAATGTTTGTCTATACACATTCCAATTCATCAAGCTTTTATGACCTTTGGTCTTCCTAAGTGTCTGTTATTGTCATTCATCCTTCTTGAAGTGGACCAATGACGTCAGGAAGGTGATATCTTGACTTAAAAGTGAATTGGATTTAAGTGAAGCCCTGATGTGCAAAGTCATCAGCCTCACTTTCTCTTCTGGAGTCATCAGACTCCAATAGACATAAGTCAGAACAACTGGCAATGGCCCAAGATGTAGTAGGAGACCTTGGCCTTTTAAGCTAAGGACTTTCCCAGGTCTCAGTTTGTCTGAGACTATGCCAATTCAGTGATTAAAGGTTAGGTAAGAACTGAGACAAAAATGGCCTAGTTTGTCTATCCAAAAGCATCAATCTGGGAATCAGTCTTGATTTAAAACATGTTTATACTATTTTAACCTTTTCCTTTCCATTAATATTATTTGTTTCATTGCCAGGTTTATGAACTTTGGGTCATGAAGCTTCTACATATAGTTTCTAGGGATGTTCAAAATAGGTTTGTGAAACTGAGAGTGTAGAAAGCAAACTTCTGTCAGCCATATAACTATGTTATTTGGTGATGGCTGAAAGTTAAGATGGGAGTGATTTTTCAAACAGGACATGTAGATGACATGTGACAGAATACTGTAGAGAAGATCCAAGTAATGAAATCCCACAACCATACCAATAAAATAATTCAGCTTCATATAACGAATGGTTTCAATGGCAGTTTTCATTAAAAATTTAAGGACATCAAGTCAGCAGGAACTTAGGGCAATGATCTTAGTAGGAAGTTGGGGGTAAAGGAAGTTTACATAATTAACAGCCAATTGGTTGTAAGAGGAATATTTAAAGTAATACAGAGGTCCAGGCTCTGAATTTTGGCTAAAACATATGCCGTGGAAACCAGGAACAGTTTGTGGTTTAGAATTGAGCAAAGAGGAAGGAAGAGAACCAGTATCTCAGAAACTAGTAACCATTTTTTTTTCTCTAAACAGGTCATAGATATATAGAAAAAGTAATTCATGGGCTACATACACATAAAAATCATTTAAATTTAATTTGAATGATGTTCAGTGTTGGATGGAGGGAGAGAGGGCTTTTAAAAAATAAATGAAATGTACAAAGGAAACATACACATGCTTTCAAAATTAAGGGTAATGGGGACACACATCTGCATTAAAGAAATCAAATAAAACAATTATATTGATGGATATACTACTCTTCCGTGTAATGGTCAGTTGAAGAGAAGAGATTGAGAGGTAAGTGGGGGAAGGAGAAAGAATGAGAAAATGGGAGTTCAAAAGTTGGAGGAGAAACAGGGATAAAGGCTCAATGGGAGAAAAAGGGGTAAGGAAAGAAAAAAATGAAAGAGAGGCAGCTTAGTATGGTGGATATAGTGCTGGATCTGGAGTCAGGAAAACCTGAATTCAAATCCCATCTCAGAAACAATAGTTGAGTTTCTAGGCAAATCATTTAACTTTTTTGAACCTCAGTTTCTTTATCTGTAAAATGAAGGGATTGGATTCAATGACTTCTAAGTTTCCTTCCAACTCTAGATCTATGATCCTTTAATCTATGAATGGGAGAAGAGAAAAAAAAAACCAGTGATTGGGGTAAAGGAAAAATGTGAGGAAAAGAGAGACAAAGAGAAGGAAATGGATGTCTAGTAGCCTCTGAGGTAGGTGTTTTATGATGAGAGGTAAACTTCACACACTGATCTTCAGTCAGGTGCTTGTCACAGCTCATTCTCTTTACCACTGACTCTTGAAATTCTTATTAACTTTTTAGAAGTTAACCACCACAAAGAGTTTTAAGACTTCTTGTCAAAATATCAACCCTATCAACTCCCTTCTGGGTGGGATAACCATGACCACTAACTGGGTTGTTGATGGGAGTAGAGAGGAACTGTAGTGGAGAGACTGGCCTATGGCAAAAGCAATATTACCATAAGGCCCTTACTGTAAGCTGGATGGAAGTCATTCCCTGGACAGACCTTACAAGATATGGACGGATGTTTCCGATCTGACTACTTGCCTTCCTCCCTCACTGAGCTGTCATGAGGATCAAAAGAAGTGAGTTAATATACATGTAAAAGCACTTTGTAAACCATAATGCATTATATAGTTAAATTTAACATGCATTTATTTACTACAAGCCTATTATGTGACAGATAGGATAGTGGATAAATGGCTGGTATTGGAGTCAGGAAGTCCTAGGTTCAAGTTTTGCCACTTATGTATACTGGCTTTGTGACCCTGAGCAAGTCACTTAACCAGTCAGTGCCTATCTTCCCTACCCCATCTCCACCTCAACTCTCTGAAACTATAAGTTCCAGAGCAGGGTCATATGAACAGCTTTAGCAGAGGGAATTATTTATTCACTGGTAACTTCTTATACGAATGAAGCCACAGGTCTACTAAAGGAAGAAAAGAAGGAAAAAAAGAAATAAAGAAATTGAGGAACGTACAAATTCACAGAGTTTCAAAGACACACACACACACACACAGAGAGAGAGAGAGAGAGAGAGAGAGAGAGAGAGAGAGAGAGCCTACCTTCTAGATGTTTATGTTTTAAAAATGTCAGTTTTAAATTACACTGTGAGACAAGCATACAAAACTGAACTTCAGCATCATTAATCCTGTAACAGGGGATACTTTGAGGGATGGGAGTCCTGGCAAGTCCTTCTTACTGGGCTGGGCTATAAACTAAACTTTGGCATTTGAGAGGTCCTTGAGAGGTGAAGCAGACACGGTCTTTATCTACATTGATTCCTGGGCAGTTCCTATGAGTCTGGCAGAGTGGTTTGGACCCTAAAAGGGACAGGGCTGGACAATCAAGGGCTCTCCCTTTTGGGGTGAGGACTAATGGTAGATTTCACTGATTCCTCCATTGTATACAATTTATAGGTTATGTTATTACCCATTAGAAACATCCTATACCCTCAGCTGAACTGAATAAGCAAGTTGATACCCTTACAAGCATGGCAGAGCTTGGGAGTGAGTTCATTTCCAATTGGGACCTGAAGGCTGTGATGACATGCTGCATTGGGCTCAGAATGATATATAGTCCCTCAACAAAGGATGAAGCAACTATTCTGTCCAGTTATGCTGATCCTTCCAATAAGATTGTCCACCTCTGAAAGACCAGAATGGCACAATTGCTCCCCCATGTCATTAGAAAGTAGAGCACTTCCCAATAATTCTACCCCATGGTCCCCCAGAACCATGGGAATGGGAAGAAAGTCTGAACCACTCCAGGGGAAAAGACATGTACCAACTGAAGGGAGCTTAAACTGTTTCTTTAGGGTGGGTAAGTTTTTCCAGGTGTTCCAGGGAATATTAAATGGGTGGCTATACAGGGAGAGTCTCTATCAATTTAGATCCTGGGATAGGTTGCATGTAAGAGCTAATGATCTCTTACTCACATTACTTCAGATGACTTTGATTTAGGATAAAGAAATTCTGACTCTACCATAGCATCTTTAAAGAGACCCTGATGTTCATCACTATCTCACATCAGGGCAAGAAATTTTCTACTATCTTGGAGGTCTAATCATCATTGCTACGGCTCTGATGCCTTTGATGATACTCATTACCATTCATCATTACTATTTTGCATTAAGAGGCCTACTGTGAACTGCAAAGATGTAACATAACCCATAACAAACAGATTGTGAGACTTTGTCTTTTTGGAGGAGGAGGGAAAGGCTTAGGATTTCTGACTTTTGTACTCCTTTTTGTGCACTTTAAATTTTTTTTCTTTTTTAAAATTAAAATTTTAAGATGTTGTAAGTGAGGAGGAGTAAAAGATGTGAAATTTGATCCTTCTGAAGGGCTGGAGGAAAGGTCTAGAATTTCTGGCTTTCATTCTGCACATTTTGTTTTTGTTTTTGTTTTTTCTTTCCTTTCCCTCCTCTCCCCACTCCTCCCTCCCACTCCCACTTAATACAGTCCATCCTGAGAAAACTATTTAGTGAAAGACTTGGGACTTGGTCTTCATTTTTGTTTTGCTTTTCAACTTTGCTTAATAGTATTCACAATGGGAATATTGTCCAGTAAAAACCCTATTCGCATTTAAATGGTGGAAATATCTTTTAGAAAGTTCTTAGGACGTTGCCATATCAAGGGGTGGTATATGATAGGATCAGCATTTTCCTCTCCCTGATGGCCCAGGCTTCACTGACATAGTTTCCTTCCCATAGAAAATCACTATGCAACCTCCTTTGGTTCCAGCTTCTCTCTTAGCTTTCCTGGTGAAGTTTCCCCTTCCCATGAAACATGATTGGCCCCAGTTTCTCTCATTCAGTGTCCTAGCCACAGTCATGTGGACTCTGAGCTTCTTAGACTTAGTGGGTACCTGAGACCATGCAAGTCACCGTATCCTGATGTCTGATTGAAAAGAAACATTTCCAGATGGAGATGGGGGTCCAGAGAAGCAAGGTGCTACTATATTCTTGTGTCATATCCTTGCTATCTTAAGGCAAAGTAAACTCCCTTCATTGTTAAATGTTTAGTGACTTGAGAATGTCGTATTATCCCAGTGTTGAACTTGAACTATGAGGGTGCTAGCTTTAGAGCCATACCTACAACAAAAGGGAAATCCTATGCCAAATAACTACAAAACGCATTAAGCATTTGGGGATCGATCTACCAAAGCATGAAAAATACTTGCACAGATTCAATTACAAAGCATACTTTAAAGAAATAAAGAACAGCTTAAATAGCTGGAAGAGTATTCATTACTCATGGCTGGACCATGCAAATGTAATAAAAATGACGATTACTGATGTTAATATGTTTAATGCTATACTAATCAAATTATTGAAGGGATACTTTACAGAACTGGGTGAAGTAATTACAAAAAGTGATAAACAGGGGAATTTCATTAATATTGAAAGGTACAATAGACAATTAATTTATATGACACTTGAAAAAATGCACCAAATTCTGTTAGGTAAAGAGATATGGGATCAAGGAAAGGTGGTTGGCTGATCTTGAAGTCAGAAGACCTGTGTTTAGATCCTGATTCTGTCACTTGCTGCATGTAATTACTCCCCCAGTAAAATATAATAAGTTCCTTGAGTGTAGTGATTTAATTTTTTGTCGCTCTGTCTCTGGGGCCTACTGCAGTACTTGGAATGTAGCAGGCACTCAATAAAATTGTGTTGGTTGAATGAATGAGTAATCAATTGAAATGCGTACAGTGCACATACCTTCCACTCATTCCTTTTAAATAATAATGAAAATGGCTAGCATTTATATAGTACTTTAAGTGTTATAAAATGCTTTGCAAATATTTTCTCATTTTATTTTCAGAAAAACCCTGCGAGGGAGGTGTTATTAAGTTATAGATGAGGAAACTGAAGTAAACTGAGGCAAAATAAATTGCTTGCTTAGAGTCACACAGTTAGTAAATATTTTCTTTGAGTACTTTTTTTTTCCACATCACTACAATCACAGCCTATTTTGGGTTTAGGGAATCAAATCTCACATGGAAGTCTTGAGGGGTATTGAGGGTGATAGGAAATTAATGGAATTCTTTCTTTAGAGAGTAGAGTAAAGAATGAGGCAGGGATGCTACAACAAAACAACCCTCCTTGGGTGATTGATTTTTTACTAATGCCATGACAAGGGGATGCTAATTGCATCTTCTGAGGTCTCTGCATGATGTACCCTTGTAAAGTAGTGTTATATTTGTAGTTACATGGCCTGGGTTTGAATCTCATCTTTGTCGTTTACTAACTAGGTGATCTTTAACTCTTTGAATTCCATTGTCTTCATCTGTAAATGAGATAGTTGAACTAGATAACTTTTAGGTCCTTTCCAGCTCTACACCTATGATTCAATGATCTTTGAGATGTAAAGACCCTAATTCTCTGACCCTTATAGACCTGATGGTTTCTCATCTAACTATGCAAACAGGAGGTTCTAATATCTAATCTGTGATCCATGATTGGCACATATGATTTTTTTCTCTTGACCTGTACTTGGTGAGAAAAGGATAATAGAATGACAGAATTAGTGGTTATTTCAGATACCATTTAGTGATAACTTATACCAGAACAAAGATTTCTTCAATAAAATCCCTGACAAAAGTAGTCTTTCCTTGAAGATTTTTAAGGAAGTGAAAAGAAATTCTATGTTTTAAAGTAACCCATTTCTTTTTGGGATAATTCTCACTGTTAAGAAGATGGTCTTTAATCAATAAATCTATCTATCAACAAACATTTAGAAAGTGATTTCTATGAGCCAGACACTGTGCTAGACAATCACATACAAAGACAAAAATAAAACATTTTCTGCCCATCAGGGGCTTGTGTTCTTTCAAGTGAGAAAATGCATTCATCATATGAAGATGCCTGTCTGCAATTTCCACCTATTCATTCTCTGAGGCTAAGGTCATCATTGTGGGGAGGGGGTGAGAGAGAGAGAGAGAGAGAGAGAGATGGGTAGCAGGAGAACAACACCAATAGCCCCAGGCAGGGAGTGGTTGGCTGAGATAGGGTTTGTGGTGAAAGACCTCTGCTGCCAGAGGAGTCCTCAAAGTAAGGATGTGGGTAAATCTCTTTGGGTCGTGATGCTTCTACACATGCCATTTCTTGGGATGCTCACAAAAACTTCTGGGCCTCTGTCAGCCATGGTCCTGTATTGTTTGTGGTGGCCAGAGGTCAAGGTTAGAACAGTTCTCCATACAGGTTCTATAGATGACATGTCCGAACAAAATGACCTTTAAAGAAAAGAAAATCAGAAAGGAAGGCCTAGGTAATGAAGTCCCCAACCAATAATGATCAATTTTCATATAATGGAAAGTTTCAATGACTTTTAATTCAAAGATTTTGGGACAGAAAGTCAGCAGTTGCTGGTGTAGGAACTGGGGGGCTCCAAGTGGGAAGCTGGGGGTAAAGGAGAATTACAAAATTAACTGTCAGTTGGTTGCAAGAGTTTAAGGGAATACACAGGAGACAGGCTGTAAATTCTGACCAGAGAACATGCCAGGGAAACAAGAAACAGTTTGTGGGGTAGGACTGAGCAAAGGAGAAGTGAGAGAAGCAACATCTCAGTCAGCAGCAAGGAAAGATGCTGACACATAGAAAAAAACAATTCTATGGCTATATACACATAAAAAAGCAGTTATATTTAATTTGCGAGAGTTCAGTGTTAATTCAGTTCAGTGAGAGGTTCAGTTATTTTTTAAAAGAATAAAATAAAACATTCAAGTTACATATTTTTAAAATTAAGGACAACAGGGAATGAAATTGCATAAAAAAACACAAGAATGCAATGAAAAACAAAGATGTCTTTCCAATTCCAGTAATGAATGATGGATGGAGAAAGGTGGAGATCAAAGTGGGACAGGTATGGAGAAATGAGAAAAGGGAAGAGGAAAAGATGGAATAGAGGCAGGGAGAAGAGCTTTATGCCTCAAAGACCTTAGGATCATAGACTGAGAACCCGGAAGGGACCTAAAAGTGATATAATCCAACCCTTTCATTTTACAGATGAGGACAATGAGATCCAGAGAGTTTAAGGTTGCATAGCTAGCAAGCAACAGAATTGGGATTCAAAGTGAGAAAGAACGGAAAGAGAAATGAAAGACAGGAGGAGAGAGAATTTCATGAAGGAAAAAAGTGAGTGGGGACAAAGAGAAGTTGGGGAAAAGAAACAAAGAGAAGGTGAGAAAAGTCCACTAATCTCTGAAGGAGTTATTTTATAATGGAAAATAAAATTCACACACTATTTTTTAATAAGGTTCTTGAAACAACACTCTAATATTTATTATCACTGACTTGACATACTTATTAGCTCTTCAGTAGTTAACTCTTCACAGATCTTCAAGGATTTTCACTCAAACTTCCTAGGTTCCCTTGTGGGTGAAATAATGATAGTCACCCACTGGGTGATTGTTGGGGAGGGGGATCAGGTGGTTCAGTGAAGTGATCAGACTGTGGCTAGAGTAATGTTAGCTAGGGTATTTCTTGCCAGTGAGTTGTAGTAATTTCCTGGGCAGACCTGGTATGGGTTGGGCATTGCCCATTATTAGTTTAAACTAGTTTAAATGATTCTTCAAAAGGGAAACTGTTACTTTCTTTGCACTGTGCTAGATGAAGATACATTTTCTGGCTCCTTACTCCTAAACTCAGAAGGTTATGGAGAGGGAAGATGGTACTGAGAAACAGTGTTGAGTTTAGAGCCAGGAGATATGTTTTCTGGTCTCATTGGTGCCAGGTTCTAGGTGAACTTTGGCAAGCTATGTCATCTCTGAACTGTGACTTTCTCATCTATAAATCAAATTGTAGAGTAGTGGACAGAGAAGTGGCCTCAAAGCCCCGGAGACATAGTCTCAAGACTTGTCTCTGACACATACTGACTGTGTGACTCTGGGCAAGTCACTTAACTTCTTGGTGTTCAGGCAACTCTCTAAGGCCATAGGTTGCTGACCTTCACTGGAAATCTCAGGTTAAGTCCTCTTATTATTAATTACCCTCTGATTAATATACTCAGCTCCTCTCTTCTCCTTCCATCCTCTCCTGTCTCCACGTGGGATATCATGCCCTTACCTGAGGGTGCTCTGCCCAAAGGAAGGTAAATTTGGAAGACTCAAACCTACCTAGATATCTTGAGGTTTACTAACTGGATTTTTCCCCTAAAGACCCTGTCTCAAACCCAGTTATTTGGCTCTCATTGATTGACCAATAATAGGTCCCTACCCAAGCACAACTTAATGGTTTTTGTTTGGGCCTAATGGATCAAAGTGAATGTAAATAGCAATTATTTCTCTTTTGGCCAGAAACCCTGAGGGTCTTCCCCTCCCAGTTTGATTTTTTTTTTAAATTAAAGGGACCATCCCTTGGTTCAGTCCTTAAACGTCTTTAATCACTGAATGGGCGCTGCCTTAGTCAAAGTAAGAACTCTGAAATACTTTAACTTAAAAAGGCCAAGTCTCCCACTGTATCCTGGGTCATCTCCAGTTTTCCTGATCTATATCTGGCCACTGGACCCATATGGCTCCCGATGAGAAAGTGAAGCTGTTGTTTTTGCACAGCCCTCCCTCTTTTAAATCCAATTGACTTGCATTTGTGATGAGGTCTAGAGGTTTAGGGGTGCTGGGACCCCAAGATTGTGATGTGGGCCCTGACTGAATGAATTCAACCCAAATCTTCTTTCAGCCAGAGAATAAGTTTATTAGAGATAAACCATATAGGCCAGGTGACTCCCATAAGGACAAGCAGGCATGAGAAAGTCTCAGCCTTTTGGGCATGAGAAAGTTTCAGCATTTAAATGGGGACCAAGGTAGATCTTATACACACTAAAGTAACTTTGGGTGACCAGAGAAGGGGCTGGGAAAAGGGTCTAGGTGAGAATTCTGATTGGAATGTCTAAGAGATTGAATAAACAATGGGAATAGATAATGAGGGGAACTGGAAAGAAGAAGTTTGAAAGGCATCTGAATAAAAAGGTGGGGCTAGGGCTTTCAAAGGGAGATAAGGGGAGTCGACAAAGAACAGTTTGAGACCAGAGTAAGAAAAGTTTAAGGGCTTTCTGGGGCCCAAAGACAAATGGGAGCCAGATTCCCTTTGTGGCAAGGGGTGAAGATCTTGGCTTGGGTCCAAACCCCATCAATTGGACATCATCTTCCTGATGTCATGGTCCTCTTTAAGAACGAAGGACAAATCACAACAGCACGATTAATATACACACAACACACACACACATACACATATGGGTATATTTATGTACACACATACATGCACATATATTTGCACATTATATGCACACAGTATATTTATATACTGTGCATATATACTGCGTGTATACACATATACGTTCATGTCCACAAATATACACATAGATATATTTATGTGTTTTATACCATATATATGTATATTAATTAGAAGGTCTATGAATTGTGTGATTATAGCACCCTCTGGCCTCTTTTCTGTTCTTTTACCATCAAGTGGAAGTGGGACTGGATATACATACACATACACACAATATACATATACGATGCATATATACACACGTACCTATACACACACACACATATATATATACACACAGTAGGCATATATATGCTACATGTATTTATATACATACATACTGTGTATATATGTATATGTATATGTGTGTGTTTGTATATATGTATATGTATATATCCGGAAAGAAGATGAATTAAGAGATAGTTTCATTATGTGCCCCAAAGCAACAAGAAATATAATTTCATGTAATATTTGGTCAATTGCCCTTGAAGTGATCTTGACAAGTGTGAGCAAAAAGACCACAATAAAGATATTCAATTAAACAATTGACTAATCAACATGTTTTTTATTAAGTTCTTAAGATGTCCCAGTCCTGGCTCTGGGTGTACACAGACAAAATTTGAAATGATTTCCACTCTGAAGGAGTTTATAGTCTACTGGGGGGGAAGACAACAAATACATATATAAATATATACTAAATAAACACATAAAGAACAAATATAAAAAGCAAACTGAAGGTAGTCAAACACAATGTAACTAGGGAGATTGCCATCAGTTAGGGGAACAGAAAAGTTTTACTGTGGAAGCTGGTGCTTGAGCTGAGTTTGAAGAAAGTGAAGGATTTTATGAGGTCAAAGTGAGGAGGAAATACAGTCTAAGCATGGGGGACATGGAGATGGGAGGTTGAGTGCTATGGGCGATGAACAAGGAGAAGACCAATTTGGCTGATCTGTTGAGACTGAGAAGGGGAACATAATAATGGAAAGATAGTTTAGGGTCAAGCTGTTAAGAGCTTTAAAAACCAAAGAAGACCTCTATGTTTGACAGTTGTTTCAGAGGATGAAGAAATAGAAAATTTCTACATAGAACTCAACAAGAACCCCTAACACCGACTAAATCAACATATATCTTGATTCTTGATGTCTTTAATGAGGTAAGCAGAAGAGAAAATGACCCCCCCCCAAAAAAACCCCACACATATGTTGGGAAAAACAGTAGGATTAACAAAATGAGAGAAGTCAAAGGCTTGTACACTACTCAGAAATCCAATTTTTAATGCACATCTTGTACATCTTGAATACTTCCTTTTAAAAGAACCAGAAGGGACTAGACATTGTGGGCAGCAAATAAAATTATGTAGCTTTTCCTGGAAATGTAGCTTCCAGGGACTAAATATATAACCCCCTCACCGCCCATACAGTACATATATATTTATATACTGATGGAGTGCTTGGGTGCCTGTACCCGGACCTCACTTCCAAGGTCGTGTTTCTCCCTAGCCTCAAAACACTATCCCTGACAGTTTTCTCCCCAGGCCAAAGACCCTATCTCTGGCAATGACTCAGGAGTGGACCCAGTGAGGTAACTACCTCACTATCTCTTCCTGTTACAAGAACAAGCTGACCTCTGTAGAATTGCCCTTGTATGAACAAGACAGTCTTGTATCAACAAAATTATCAGGTACTGATTCCCACAGTTATCGTGTATGATCCAGAGTCAAGTTATCGACATCAACTCCAGAAGTTATCTTGTCACAGACATAACATAACAAAAATACACCCTTTAGGAACCTCCTCCCTGGTTTCCAGTAGTAAATAACACCTATGACTAACGTTGTACATTATCACCTAATTAGCATACTTGGTACACAATCCACTACTACTTTTCCTATATAAGCTTTAGCATCATTCCTGTTAGGTTGCAAGTTCCCTAGGGAGCTCTGCCAACCATGGCAGAATTCCTTAAGGAGCTCTGCCCGCCATATTAGCATTATAATAAACCTTTGCCAACTTGACTTAAAGAATGCTTGTGTCTGTGAATTCATTCCCGATGAACCTGTCCTATACTTCAGTTCTGGGGGGGGATGAGCCTCTCAAATGGCATCATATACTATATATATATATATATATATATATATATATATATGCACGCACACACTAACACACACACATTGCAATATATCTACATGGATATATTTCAGCCAATGGAGTTTGCTGAATGACTGGGGCTTGGGACTATGCAAAGCAATTGGTCAAAGAGAGCACAGGTACTAGTAGCTGAGAAGGGGCTTTGAGTGGTGAGGAGGAAAGGAAGGGAGTGGTGATGATGTCCAGTGCACATAGTAGCCAGAAGCTTCATTTTCCTCAGGCAGTAGCAGTAGTGATTAGACCTAGAAGAGAGCTCCAAGTGTTAACAATACAGAGTTCTCTCTCCTTTCTATCTTCTCTTCCACTCCCTACTCTGTCCTTTAAGAAACTTAATCTCATAATTGTATGCAGAATGGATAGATATAGAGAACAGAAGAGAGGGCAGGGAGATTAGTTATAACAGTAGTCCTAGGAAGGAATAATAAAGACAAAGGCAGAAATATTGGGAATATTTTAATTTGCCTTTGACTTTCTTCCCCTAAACAACATATTATTCACATAAATTGACCTTTTAGGGTTAAAAAATAATCTCCCCCAAATTTAAGACTATACATTTGGTTTACCCTTATTGAAGGTCTTCAAACAAGAGCTAGACAAATCCTTGTCAAATAATAACATTCACTAGATATGATTCCTGCTCATGTAACAGGTTGTATTAAAAGCCCTCTGAGGTCCCTGGGAAGACTGAGATTCTGTGAAATTTTGATGCTGAGTTATTTTTGTGAATAACTTGGTTTGGTGAAGTGGTCAAATGGACATTTGCTAATTTCTTGGTTTGCCAGGGGTGTGGTTTCTGAGTGTCAGAAAGTCTTGAGTGGTATTACATTACTTCTGCTTTTGTGGGGAGATAACAGCTCTATAAATTCAAGGATTTTCTACATACCTCACTTAAGATATCATCAACTCTCTTAACCCTCATATCTTTGGGATCTGGGACAGCAGTCACACTTCTACCATGAAATTTCTGTATTTTCTCTTCGTTGGTGTCTTTGTCCTGTCCCTGGCAACATCAGGTAAGAGCCAGGATAGATATTCTTAGGCTCTTTTGACTTTCCAGAACATTTGGAACTTGGGGTAGGGAGCAGGAACTCTATTCTCTAGAGTACCTTTGTGATGTAGAGAGTACCTGGGAGGGGACATCCATTGAATTCCACCCGAGAAGACCAATCATGGGTTTTTAGCATTGAGAAGAGACTTGGAGATCATCTACACTGAGCAGAAAAGGCTGTGTCTTTACTTGGGGGAGAGGCCCACTTCCCACTCCTCGAAGTGGACAAGTAGGGGTTTGATGGGGGGAAGTGCACTGGCCACTAAAGCTCTTGGTTACTACCATGTGCTGCTTATGTTTTTCCTTAGTGTCATGGAAATGGCCAACACATCTTAGTCATCCCTTATCAATTACCTGGCTCATTCTGCACAATGGTTGTTCTGAAACGTCTCTTTCTCTAATATACTCTCACAGAACCTCCTATCTCCAACCTAACTCTTAACTTCCGTAAATAATCTAATTTAATTTCACTCAGAATATTGAAACTCCCTAATGTGAACTCCATCATTTCGAGTCTCTCCATCTTTATGATAAACGCAGAATCATGGACAAATCAGTCCATTGCTCTGAGCTTCAGTTTTTTCACCTATATAATGGAGATAATATTGCCTGTAGCACCTGTTCTCTGGGGTGGTTAAGAGGATCAAATGAGACAATATATTTAAATGTGTTTGTTAGACTTAAAGGACAGTATAAATGTCAGCTATTATCAGTATTGATCCTGTTGCCACAAAATTTGTGATGTACCCTTGAGTAAAGTCATTTTCTTTTTTTGAGTCTCAGTTTCCATATCAGTTAAATGGAGTAGCTGGAATTGTAAGGGTCCCCTCAGTTTCAACAATTTATGATTGTAACTGAGTAAAAATGTGGTTGGAGAAGACAGCTGCTTTACCAAAAACAGAGGAGATTCAGCCTTATTTGTTCAATAAGGCAAATGTGGCATGTCACAGCTGAAAGAGCACTAGACTCCAAATCAGAGGACTCTGGATAGAAATCCTATATCTATTATTTACTAGCTATGTGACTTTAGACAAATTATTTCTTCTCTCCGGCCCTCATTTACCTCATCAGTAAAATAAAGGCTTTGGACTCAATCTCTAAGGTCTCTTCTAGCTTAAAATGATAAAGACACAGGGTCATAGATGTAGAGTTGGAAGGTCATCTAGTCTAAACCTGCCATTTGAAAGAGGAGAAAACTGAGGCCCACAGAAGTTCAGTGATTGACCCAAGGTCATATAAGTAGTAATTTTCAGAGAGGTGGAATTTGAACCTAAATCCTCTAATTCCAGAAAAGATTAAAGGGACTCTTCCATGAATATAAATTAACTGGGGCAAGGGCCGACTCTGGACAGAAGTGTAAAGGGGGCCACCTTGGTCTTGGAAGTGCTTCAAGTGGTCTCCGCTTCACTCCTTACCAAGGCTTCTCATCATCCTGCGCTTTCATCATTTTCCCTTCTGGGACCTGATATCCAGGCTGGCTCCTCACACGCTCAGGCTGCCTTTGAACCCGACAGCTTCAATGTCCCGCCCCTCATTTTACATAGAGGGAAACTGAGGTCCTGAGAAATTAAATTAATTACCCAAGATCACACAATTAGTAAGTGGCAGAGCTGAGTTTTCATTCCAGGTCTTCTGATTCCAAATCTTCATCTCTTCAGTACAACTTCTTAACCTAGGCAGAAATGGTTCCCTTCTACAACACCTGGAGTAGAAGAGAGTAGGGAGTGTGTGTGTGTGTGTGTGTGTGTGTGTGTGTGTGTGTGTGTGAAAGAGAGGGGGAGAGAGAGAGAAAGAGAGAGAGTATGGGGGGTGTTGGGAAGGGGGAGTATTATTAAGATAAGGAGAGGGAAAAGAAAGAAAAAGAAAACTTCACTAATCTCGTCACATTTTTTGTCCAGTATCTGTCCAGACAACCTTTCCCCACTCTCTCCTTCCTGTGTCCAGACAGTGCCTTGTTGTCTCCTGAAAGCTCAATAGGTGGAAGTAGCCCAGAGTACATCTGAATATAAGGACCTTCTGAATTTGTATTTAAAAGAAAAAGATATCCACTTAAGTGATGCATTGGATAGAGTTCCTGGCCTGGAGTCAGGAGGACTCATCTTCCTGAGTTTAAATCTGGCTTCAGACACTTACTATCTGTGTGACCCTGGGCAAGTCACTTAACCCTGTTTGCCTTATTTTCCTCATGTGTAAGTTGAGCTGGTGAAGGAAATGGCAAACCACTCCAGTATCTTTGCCAAGAAATCCCCAAATGGGGTCACGAAAAGTTGCACATGACTGAAAAACGACTGAACAAAAAAATCCACTGTAATAAGTCTGGGTCCTGAGGTAAAGGACTTAGGGAGAAAGGGGCTAAATGTTTCATTCCTGCCATTTTCTTCTTAAATATCTCCACTAACTGGAATATTTAAGAACTAACCCTCAATCATCCTCAGCAAATATGGGTTATTTCTGAACCAGTAGTATATTTCCACTATCGTTGGGGGAAAGAAGCCTAATTGTTCCCTCTATCCACTGCATCACTTAACTATCTCCTAGTAGATATTTTATAGCAATAGAAAAAGGAGGCAGATTCTAGTAGCCATGCTGGAAAAGCAGGGTTATTATTTTAATAAGCTTTTCTGGGGTTTACTTATATTTGACTCACAGCTTTCAAATCCTAACAGGAAAATGAATTGGCATTCTCTGAGCTAAAGATGATGTATGCCTCTGTACTTTAGGTTACACTGGAATCCCAAGAAGACCTCTGTATTCCTGTAGTGTATGCCCTCCTGCAACCTGTCAGTCAAAATCATTACCCTGCAAAAAGGCAATTGATGGTATCTGTCCTACCGGCATGCAGTGCTGTGTGACTGGTTCATCGTAAAAAGGATGCTGAAGAGCTGCATCTCTGCATGGAGCATCACCAGGTGCAAGCAGGAATGTTACTGCCTTGAATAAAAAAGCACAGGCCTCTTCTGAGTCCCATTTCTTTATTTCTTCCTGCTGAGGGGTCAGGGTGGTAGAAAGAAGGAAGAAGGGAGAGTTGTAGTCTTGATGAGGAAAGTTAAGAGATGCAAAGAGCAAATGATGGCCTGGCACAAAGGTAAGATCACAGTCCTGGTTCTGTCACTTACTAAATATACAACCTTGGTCAAGACCTAAGGCCATTTGTTGACTTTTCACTTCTGGGTGATAAGTTGGTGGGAACACTGGGCCTTTCTCTTTTGTGCATTTGTGCACAGTGGGGTAGAAGGGTCCTCTTACGGTTTCCTATATGTTTCTGCAATAGACCCAACTTTCTAATCATTCTCAGGTTTAGATTGATCCTTCTCATGTAAAGCTGTTTTCCCTCCCTTCCGCCATCTTGAGGGCAGAATCACAAATGCACGAACGTGGCAGGTGATTGTCTAGTTTGGTGATTTGCGGGACATGAGAAACTCTCTTTTGTGCTAAAATATTGGTCCCTCACCCCATTCCCATGTACTTGAAATCCCATCTTTAGAGATTCGTTTCTTCAGTTTAAGCCTTTTCCCCTCTAGGCATCCCACTACTTTTCCAGATAAATGTACTCTGGGAAAGCTAACATATAGCAACATAACAATGTTAGGCTTGGAAGTGATTTTAGAAATCATCTTCTCAACCCTGCTATCAGATAAATGAAGAAAATGAGGCTAATTACTACTCATTAATTAATTATTACTCATTAAGAGGGACTACTTTTCTTTGTCCTGTTGAATAAAGCTGTGTGGGCAGAGGGAGCTAGGTTTGTCTCAGTCTGTTGGTATTCAAAACAGCCCTGATTGATCAGGACTTAGCCATGGCCCAAGACTACAGTGTCAGGGAGGCCCAAATCCTGAACTTCCCTATTGATATGGTTTATAGAGGACACTACAATCCATGACTGCAAAGCCTTTGGCTGGCACCAGATTGTTAGCTCAGCTGCAAAGTTCTCCCTTCTGGGTGTTTACTGTTTCATAGACACAAAGCCATTTGTTGGTTCTTTTTACTTCTTTGTCACCAGATTAATTAGTAGGCTAATTTTGGATGAAATACAGGGTTGTTGAAAGGAAGTAATATGGAAGTCTAGTAAGTCTGGAAAAGTAGGAGGGAGCCAGACTGGGAGAAGCTTCAAGAGGGAAGTAACTTGCTTAAGGATACCTAGCTCTCAAGGTTCAGAGTCATTCAGTGCTTTGCTACTCCATCCACTGCACATGTGCCACTCTGTAGCCGGCCCCTCTTCAGGTCTACACTAAATCAAGATGGGCCAGCATGAACCCTATGCTCCCCTTCTCCCCACTCTGCCCACCTCCATGCACAGAATGGGGGGAAAACCCATTAGGAAATTGTAGAGAGGTGTCCCCAGTACAGGTGTGAAGTACCTCAAGGACAAAAGGCCTATTCCAGAGGCCCCACAGTTTAAGCTGTATTCTTCGGTGTTTTCTAAGGTGGGAACTGTGCCAAATGCTCTGATGTCCTGAGCCTTGGCCTAATCTGACATGCAAATTTTGTTTTTGCCTTTCTTTGTATTCCTGGCACTTAACACACTTCAGGGTACATATTATTAAATGATTAATAAATGCTTATTGACTGAGTATAATTTATTCTCAAAGTGAGCTTGGGCAAATTATTTAATTATCTCTAGGCATCTATTTTCTCGTCTGTTAAGTAAGGGGTCATTTCACTATATATCCCTTTCAACTCTAAAATTCTGTAATTCCTATTATTGCCTTTCACTTAGACATTGCAACAATCTCCCAACTGGTTTTCCTTCCTCCAATCTCTTCTTTCTCTGATCCATTCTTCACCTCCCCTGCATGATTAGCCTTTCAAATGTTCACATTTGATTATGCCACACTCCTGCTCAAAACCCTTCCTTTGCTCTCCTTTGTGGTAGATAAAGACTAAATTCCTTAGCCCAGCATTCAAGCATCTTTGTAATATGGCTCTAACATTGCTTTCCAGCCTTATTTCATGTTACTTGTACATTATAATACACATAGTATTAAACTGTTCACCAAATTGAGCTATTTACTCATCAGGATGTATTGTTCATTATGAACTTTCTGTGAATTTTGCTGCTCTCATTACCTATGTGTGAACTGTTTTCTTGCCTCTCCATCTCATCTTTGTCTATTTAAATTCTATGTATTCTTTATGGGCCAGATCAGCAGCTATACCTCTTAATTCCTCCAATCAGAGGTATCCTCTCTCTCCTCAGAATTTTTCTTGTGCTTTGTTTATACGTCTCCTCTGTACTTGCCATAGTCTGATTTGTTTTACAATTTTTTATGTCCAGGTCTTATGAGCTGCTAAAAGTCAAGGACTAGATATGAGAAGCAGCACAACATGGTAGAAGGAGAACCAGATTTGACATCAGAGAATTGAGTTTAAATCCCACTGTGTCACTAACTACCTGTGTGACATTTACCTTTATGAAGTTTCCTCATCTGTAAAATGAGAGGGTTGAACTAGCAGGCTTCTAAAGTCTCATTGCAGCTCTAAATCTGTGATTCTTTTGTGCCCAGTACACATTAGGTGCTTAGTGAATGCTCAATTAATAAAATAGTGGACAACCATGAGCTGGAGATCTCCTATCTCTGAAAATCCCTGCCAATGGTCTTTGTATTTGTTAGAGACAAGGTAGAGGCTTAGGTCCTGTAGACTTACTATTCCCAGTGGGAGGGGTAAGTAGTTACAGGAAGGACTGTTTGATGAAGAGGTGGTCAGAAAAAAAGTAGGGAGCATTTCAGAACTAAGAAAGGGGCCTTAAAGGATTCTGATTCTAGCCTGGAACTCCAATGACACCAATAACTTTGATAGATTTAAGGCACAACTCCTTTCCTTGTTGTTTGTTGTGGTATGTTGTGCTCAATTAATCCTGATGTTGTGGTTTAATCCTTCATCAACCTCCAAACAACAAAAACTGTTTTTTCCTGAAAGTTAGAGACATGGCCCTTGGGCCTGTGTATGATCTAATGAAGTTGCAGGAGCTGCCTTTCCTTTACAGAGGAAGTATGAAATAATGAATATTTAGCTCATCCATGTAGATGGGATTACCAAAAGTATGACAATTTTCAATCCAGATAACTGTGTATGATCCCCCTTTCCTTCCTTTATCTCAGCTTTTTCATTTGTGAAATGGGTGGTGATGGTTTATATTCAACAGTCTGTAGTAGGGTCACTTTTGGTTCTGCCATTTACATGTAGTGCGGGACTTCTCTAAACACATCTGGTTCTAACATGGAACTGGCCTTGAGGAGCCTTTGAACACGTCCAGTATGTCTAACATGGAGCCACTGAGTCCCCTACCTCTGAGGTGGGGGTGTCCTCCTTTGATTAGCAAATAAGTTTGTACAGCCAGCCAGCCTGGCATGGAAACCCTGAGAAACCAGAATGCCTGGGTCTCAAGTCTGAGGTAGATTTTGGATTTGAAACTGGGACTGTGCTACATGGGAACTGAGTAGAGCTATGAACCTAATCCTCTTCTTTTCCCCAGAAACTGAGCTGATAGAAAAGGGGAGGAGGAATATGCCTACCTTTATGCTGGGGAGAATGTTTATATATTTGTGATCATGCTTTTGAAGTAAACATTAATTTATAAAAGTTCCCATGTTATCTGTAGTTCTTTATTACTGGCCACTTCCCTTCAGTGACACTACTAAGCCCCAAGTTACTTGTGTGTTGTTTTAGTTGTATCCAACTCTATGTGACACCATTTCGGTTTTTCTTGGCAAAGATACTGGAGTGGTTGGCCATTTCCTTCTCCAGTTCATTTTACAGATGAAGAAACTGAGGCAAACAGGGTTAAGTGACTTGCCTATGGTCACATAGTTATTAACTGTATGAGGCCACATTTGAACTCAGGAAGATGAATCTTCCTGACTTCAGGCCTGGCACACTATCCCCTGCGTCACCTAGATGCCATAACAACAACAGCAACAACAATAATAACTTCCTTCGGTGACACCACTTAGCCCCAAGTTACATTGGTGTCTAAATCCAGGTCATGATGCCTCCCATGGTTCCCACGATTAGGTCCCTGGGAATGGAGATTAGGGCTATGACCTTAATACCATGAGCTGGGGGACTAAAAAGTGAGGCACATCCATAGATGCTATTACAGTTGAATTGTTCTCCCTACCAAGGCTAGGTCATCCAGAAAATACTTCTAGGGGCCTCTCAGGTGGGAAGAGGAGAATTGAGCTGTATAATTTCTTTTACTGTTGGAGCATTTCCTCAGTGGGGGTGGATTGCTCAACAATCTAAAAAAAATATCAGTTTCTTAGTATTCTACTAATTTTCAAAGGAAACATTGAAACTGATGAACCACTCACTACAGATCAGCTTTTTTGGTCCATACCTCTGATCTCAATGGTATATGGAATTACAAAGAAGGAAAACCCCTCTAGTAACACACATCAGTGACTGTTCTATACTTTATAAGCTTAGAGAGTTGCCTGAGAGGTTAAGGGATTGCCCAGAGTTACAGAGTCAGTAGGTGTGTGTGTGTAGTGTGTGTATGTGTGTGTGTGTGTGTGTGTGTGTGTGTGTTGGTGGGAGTACATTCCCCAACTTCCACTATAATTCCTGATGATCCACTGTTACGCCTTCCAGTTATATAAAATCAACCACCATGATGATGCCACTAATTTTTAAGTATGAAACATTTATTTAACAGTAAGATAAAAGCAAGAATCAGCAATATATCACAGTTATCCAATACAAAGCAAATGCATGAATAATCAATATATCACAATTCACACGTAAACCTTGGTCACAATCTCCCACAAAGTATCAAGAGTTCCAAGAGTGCAACTGAATACAGTTCACATGCACAGGGTAACTCATAACTCTGGACTACAAGTTTTGATATCCTTGGCCTCTTCATGAACAATCTGAACCACCCAAAGATCTGATTCAGCTAACTGCTTCACTTCTGGTCTTCTCTTTTCTTTTGCTATTAAAATATGCTCTTCTGATAAAGCAGATAAAAGTGATAAAGCAGAGACAAAAGCTTTTAATTCACAATCACTATCCCTTTAAAAGGGCACTGAAGAAGTATTACACTATTACAATGACAAACAGTTTTCTTTAGCCAGAGAACTGCAAAATTCCTTGAAGCAATTATTTAGGCAAGTCAGACAAACCTTGATACCTGTTTATTCAACGGTGCTGCTTTATTCAATCAGTTAGCCTAACCTTATGAAAGGAGCTCTTTTCCCTGTTTTTGCCTCTCAAAACAGAAGGGGGCGTCAGAGAACAACTGAGCACCTCTGAGAAGTTTTACCTCTGTCAAACTGTAGATGGTGCTAATGGGCAATAAGCAAAATTCAACTCTCTTACAAAGTGCCTCAGTCTTTATGCAGCCAATTGGCAATTCTCAGCTATGCAAATGAAGCTTGCTAGTATCATGCCTACTTGACTATTCCTGATGTTTCCTCTCCTAGCTACTAGGTACTTCACTGCCTCAATAGCTCAAATCATATCATCCTGCTCAGTGACTCATATTTCTTTTAATAAAGACAAGTCATAAAGTTCCTTTAATAAATACAACTCATTAAATAGTATTTAAACCATCAGTCTTTATTTAATCACCCCATAGTCTACAAATAATTATTTGATTTGTGGCTTTGAGAGTTCTAACTTGTCAAACTCTCAGAATGTAAAAATATGCAAATTTTGCATGTAAATGAACAGAGGGACCACAATTCCCTGCAGCTACAGGATTTCTCTCTCCTTAAACACACTTTTTCAGTTCTCTTTCTGGTTGTCCAAGTAGTCTGTCTCGCTTCACATTTTTACACTGAAAAGTATATTTCTTCATAATTGAATTTTTTCATCAGTTTTTCTTAAATAAATTTCCTTTTTTTTTTTGCCCTTTTTGGCAACTAGATTGTTCATACAAGAAAGGGGCAGTGCCATACATCCTCCACAAGCTTGTTTAATTCTTATTTTATGCAAAAGATCATCTAAGCCTTCTAAGTTCATTTTCTTCCCTTTTCAACAACCAAACTGCTTCATACAAAAGGGTTAACACCTCATGTTTATAATACAGCAAGAAAACCATAATGTCCATCCCTTCTCAGAAAAAGAATTCTTTCTCTTTTCTGCGTTTCCTTACCTGCAAAATTGGAGGAGAAGGAGTTAGACTTAATGGTCTCTCAGGTGATTTCCAGCTCTGACATTCAAAAAATCTGAGATGGTACACCACCTGCTGCTGTCTACACTGAAGGAAGTTGTACAGGAAACTATTACTACTGATTGTGGTTCTACATATTACTACTTCAACTAACCACTTGGGACTGCTATGTTTTGTAGATATTTGCAAGGGATCTTACTACTGTTGCTATTTACTAAAGGTTCTGTGCTCTAGTATTATAAAGTGAATTACATGCAATTGTATATCTTTTTTAATATCAATATTCTGCTGAAGGTGTCATGACAATGGAACATGATGGTCTCTAAAGAATTTAAAATGAGTACCATCAAGAAGGTACTTGGTGGCAATCAACAGGCTGCAACATTTAACAAATAAGGGACTATAAAGAAGAACTGGAGCAAATGGGCTGTTAGAGAAATTATATGAATAAAAAAGAAGATGGACTAGGAATAATAATGAACAGGTCATGTGCTCTGAATCTACCTGTCATGGCCTCTAGTCCTTTAGGTGAAATCCCTGGGAAACTCTGGGCAGGGTATGAATAAGGATGTCACAGGATGGGTAGGCAGGACTGGTTGCAATTTGTATTTATAGATAGAATACTAATATCGATGAGGTCACAGATGCATCTGAATATCTGTGAGCATCTCTTTTGGTAATGACATCAGTTTGTGTTCAAAGAGAGCTAGGCTTCTCTAGGCAAGCAGTTTCCTTTGGTCTGACTAGCTCTATATAAGGGGAGTACAGCACAGAGGAGACTTCAGCAGTTTTGGAAGTGCCGCCATATTTCCTTGCAATGGTTTGTTTATTTTTTAGCTAGGCAGTAAGGTTAAGTGACTTGCCCAGGGTCACACAGCTAGTAAATGTTATGTGTCTGAGGCCGGATTTGACCTCAGGTTCTCCTGAATTCAGGGCCGGTGCTCTATCCACTGCGCCACCTTGCTGCCCCCCTGCAATGGTTGATAGCAGACACTGAGTAGCAGAGTTGCTTTCTACCTCTGCTACCATTCATGTGTGTCTTCTATCTCATTTCCCAGATCCTGATTATGGGCAAGCATAGTTGAATTGCACTTCCGTCCCCAATGGACTCATGCTCAGTCCCTCCTTTCAATTTCCATTGCCATGACCTTCATTCTTACCCTTTCATATCCTGCTCAAAAATAATAGAGGTTCTCTATTGCCTTCAGTATTTGAGTTCAAATCTAGCCAAAGACACATACTAGCTGTGTGAACCTGGGCAAGTTACTTAACCGTTTGACTCAGTTTCCTCATCTGTAAAATGATCTGGAGAAGGAAATGGCAAACCACTCCAGTGTCCTTGTCAAGAAAACCTCAAATGGGGTCACAAAGAATATTGATACTAAAACAAAGAGTTTTCATGACAGAAAAATGACTGAGCAACAACATTGCCTTCAGGATTGGGGTAGTGAATGAATCTGTGATTTCAGTGCTACAAGAAACTCTGTTGAGGAAAGTTCTCTACCAAAGTACTTTTGCATCCTCTCTGCACATTTATAATCTTAGAGAATTCTCTAGGACATCAAGAGGTTAAATGACTTGCCAAAAGACACACAGACAGTATGTGTCAGAAGCAGAACTTGAATCCAGGTCTATCTGGCTCCAAGGCCAGTTCTTTATCCACTCTACCATTCTACTTCTAGGCCTTTTTCCTTTTTCCTAAAGATAAAAACCCCATTAGCCTGGCATTTTAAGGCCCTACCCAATATTGTTGTAGTTTTCCAGCCTTATTTCATGCTATCTGCTTTCAGACACTAAATAGTAGCCAAATTAATCTAGTGGTTAACCCTCTTCAATGCAACTTTGTACATCTGCACAGGTTGCCTCCCATTCCTGGAATGTACTACTTCCTTATCTCAGAATCCTTTTCTTCCTTCCAGGTTCAACTCTGGTGCCACCTTTTATGGGAAGCCTTCCTTGATCTCCCTAGTCATCAGTACTCTCTTCTTCCTCATTTCACCTTGCATCATACCCAGTTGTGTTCATATTGAAACAAAGCCTGGAGTTGGAATCAGGAAGACCAGAATTTGAATCTTGCTGCAGAAATTAGCTATGTGACCTTAACCTCTGAATCCCTCAGTTTCCTTATCTGCAAAATGGGAATAATAATGGCAACTACTCCCAGGATTGTTGTGAGGATCAGATGAGATGATATTTGTAAAGTGCTTTGGAAACCTTGAAGCTTTATATGAGTGCTAGCTATTTTTATTGTTAACATTAATAATAATAATAATAATAATAACAATGATTATTATTCAAGCTTCTTGAAGGCACAGACTCCTTCGGTTTTGTCCCTAGCACATAGTAAATGACAACTCAATAAACCTTCGTTGACCTGTGTTCTTGTCTTACCGCACTCCTACAATAGGCTCTTTTCTGTTTGTTACCTCTAGAAAGAAAACAGACAGGAAAATACCCCCTTATAGCACAGGGAAAGGGACGAAGTGGTAGATAAGTTTAGAAGAAGGAATCACACGAACTGGACCTGTAATTACATGCAGGATCTATATAGAACACGAATTCCCATAATAAGAGATTACCAGTAAGTAGACTGGTCCCTGGAATTCTATAGTGTCAACACAAGGGCATATTATTTGGGCAACACTGGAAATCATTTAGAGTCAGAGATTTCAACACAATAAATGGCTTTGTGGAGAATTCCCAGAGCCTGACTCTACTATGTGAGTTTTTGTTGCTCCTTTAGGGATTGGTTAGTTTGGTTTGATCCTTCAGGGGTGAGCCTTGTGTTGTATGTCCCTGGGATAAGTGTATTCTAGGTCATTCTACTGGGCTTAATAATAGCTGAGAAGTAGCTAGTGGCTCAGTGGATAGGGCACTGGGTCTAGACTCAGAAAGACCTGAGTGTGAATTCAGACTAAGATACTTCCTAGCTGTGTGACTCTGGGAAAGTCACTTAACCTCTATTTGCCTGACAAAAGGATCCAATGGTTCCACTGGATCCACTGGAGAAGGAAATGGCAAACCACTCACTCCAGTATTTTTGTCAAGAAAACACCATGGATGGCTATGGTCCATGGGGTCATGAAGAGTCAGACGTGAATGAATGACTGGACAACAACAAAAATAATAGCTGGCATTTATATAGAACTGACCATGTACCAGGCACTATTATTATCTCATTGATCCTCACAATAACCCTGGAAAGTAGGTGCCATTATTATCCCCATTTTCCAGATGAGGAAATATGAAAACAGTGGGTAAGTGACTTTACTCAAGGTGGCATAGCTAGTGTCTGAGGCCAGATTTGAACCCAAGCCTTCTTGACTCCATATCCAATGCTGTAGCCATTATAGCACCTTTCTGCTTATAAGCTGGTTTTACCTGTTAAGAGACTATAGTAGAGATTCTATATAGATGCACTGAGATGGTGCAGTGGATAAAGCACTGGTCCTGGAGTCAGGACAGCCCCTGAGTTCAAATCTAGCATCAGATGTTTACTAACTGCATGACCCTGGGCAAATAATTTAACCTCTGTTTGCTTCATTTTCCTCAAATGTAAAATGGAAATAATCACGGCATGTTTGCTCTGAGAATCAAATGAGCTGTTCATAAAGTGCTTAACACACTGCCTGGCACATAGAAGGCACTACATAATTGTTTATTCCCTTCCCTTGCCCCAGCAGAAGGGGCTGAATGGAGACTTGGGCACCAGTATTATTGGGGATAAGCCCTGTAGATAAGGAATTTTCCCAGTCTTGGAGATTAGTGCCTCTAATGGGAGGGAGAACCAGCAAATAGGAGATTCTTTGAAAATTCATTGGTCTTTCCTAAAGTCAAGAAGAGGGAGCAAGTTAGTGGGGAAGATGAGATACTTGGTCTTCAGTTTCTTAAAATCATAGAACTTCAGGAGCACAAAGGAATTTAACTGATCATTTCCACACAACTCCTTCATTTTATAGATGAATATAGGCTCCAAAAATTTAAGGAATATGCTCATGGTCACTAGCTAGTAAATATTGGGGCCAGGAAATGAACCAAGAGCTTCTAACTCCAAGTACAATGCATTTTTTATTATACAAACTGACACTCCTAATCTTTTTTTTCAATTTTAATTTATGGAATAAAACAAGCATTTCCATAACACAGTACAATAAAAAAGATTGCATACGAACCTGTAAACAACTATGTACAACTTGGAATTCCTTTCAAATATACAACAAAATTTTCACCTACATTTTTTTTTCCCTTCCCCCCCCACTAGAGATGGTTACCATTACACACAAATAGGTATATATATATACACACATATATATACGCACACACACACACACAAACACACACATACATACATATATATACATATACATATACATATATGTGTGTGTATAAAATTATTCTATACATACTTCTATTTATCATTCCTTTCTCTGGATGCTGAGTCTTTCTTCATATGTCCTTTATAGCTAATTTGGGTATGTATAATAGTCAAAATAACTTGCTTGCTCAAAGTCATTCTTAAAACAATATTGTTATTTCTGTATACAATGTTCTCTTGGTTCTACTCATTTTGCTCTTCATTATTTTGTGCAAGTCTTTCCATGTTTTTCTAAAATCATTGAGCTCATCATTTCTTATAGCATTATTTCTTATAGTATTCCATCACAATCATACACAGCAACTTGTTCAGCTCAGACACTCCTAATCTTTAGGCATCCCCAGGCAGATTCATCTTTATGAGGGCAGCCTCTGTCACAGTGCATACTGGTCAGTGTGTTGGACTGGAAGGCTGAAGGCCTATTTTCTAGGTCTACTTTTGCCACTGACTAGAAATACCAGGCATTTAGTTCCCTACCCTTAACATCAATCTTGATTCTCTCATCTTTAAAACCAGGGATGGAAGAATTTAGACTAAAGATTTCAGAGATTCCTTTCAGCTCTATTATTCTATGGCTCACTGCTATTTCTGGTTTTTTTTTTCCTCTCATCAAAATCCTAACCCTAACCTTTCCCCTGCTTCAGGAAGCCTTCCTAAGCTAGCCACACCTAATTCTGCTTAATGTCACCCATCCTCTTTCTCGGTTATGACAGATGGATCTGTCATATGTTGCAGCCTTAAGACAGAGAAACAAGAACAGACTCATTTGTCACAGTGGGGGAAGGGAATGGGTCACATTGAGCAGAATTGGGTGTGGTTAGCTTAGGAAGGTTTCCCAAAGTAGAGAAAAGGTTAGGGTTGGGATTTTGAAGGAAGAGAGAGACAATGGGGAAAAGAAGAAGACAGGACGGCAGGGAAATGTGAAGGTTGGATTTTGGAAGGAGAACAGTGAGGGAGAGAACAAAAAGAAGGGCTTTTGGGAGAATAGAGATAGTAGGGTTGTGTGTTGAGGAGCTGGGAATAAGACTTGACAGGTTGGAGCAGAGTTTGAGTAGGGGAATGATTAATAGAGTGGCCTTGTTTGGAGAGTGCAGGACAGTGGAAAAGCGTTGAATTTGGAGTTGGGGGACCCAGATTCAAAATTCAATTATGTCACTGTGTGTCCTTGGGCAAGACATTAAAATTATCTGGGCTCCAGTTTCTGTACACATATATGTGTACGTGTACACATTGGGGAGAAGGTAGGGAGGAGTCTGGGCATGTTACTTCACTGGGACACTGAGAGGTTAAGTGATTGATACAGAATATGTATATCTATGTATGCATATATATGTATACATACATATGCATAATATGTATGTATATATGTATACAGACACACATACATACAGATGTGTGTGTGTATATATATATATATACATAGAAATAAATGTAAAAGAAGGAAACATGAGCATACATATGTCTATACAGGTATATATATATCTATATATATACACAAGATGTATACATACACATACACTAAACATAGTACAGATAAAAATGATCCTCCAGAAATTTAGGAGAGAGGAAATAGAGGTGGTTGGGAAGGAGTTCATGGGGAGGTGAAATTTGAGCTAGGCATCAAAGGATGGGTAGGATTTAGGTAAACAGAAAGGAAGAAAGACAGTGTAAGTAGGAAGCATGATATAAGCAAAAGGTATGGAGACAGAAAAACCAAGGTATTTGGTTCAATAAACATTATGAAATATTTACTATATGCAAAGCTCTGTCAGTCCTGAAGACATGTTCAAGGAATTGATGAGATTTGCAGTAGGAGGTCCGTATGGGTATCGTGATAATTCATATTTCATATTTCTGTAATATGCAATAGTACCATAATATGGCACTAGCAGGTCATAATACTAGAAAGGCATTTTTCCAGTATTACGGCAAAAATCTTTGAATGCCAGTATGAGGAGCTTGTCTTGTCAGGAGGAAGTGGAAGCTATGAAAGGTTTTGAGCAGGGAAATAAACTGATGAAAACGACGGTTTAGGAAGAATAACTGACAATGCTCTTCAGGATGGATTAGAATGGGAAAGACTGGAAGTAGAGACATTAGGGACAGAGACTATACATATACACACGTAATTATCTATACAAATACATGCTATATACATGTGCATGGGTATAGATATGTAGATGATACAGATATAGAAATTGATATAAAAGGATAAGAACTGGACATGATTTCACTGGCACTTGGAACTCTACCTGTGGGATGGATTAATCAAAGGATTTATTAAGTACTTATTATGTGTCAGAGATTGTGCTAAGCTTTGAGGATAAAAAAGAAAGGTAAAAACAGTTCCTGCCCTTAAGGAGATCACATTCTAATGAGAGAAAATATAACAATAACTATGAAAATATAAGATATACACAGAATAGGTGGAAGGCAATCTCAGAGGTGAAGGTACTACCAGCTGGAGGAATAGTAAAGGCCTCCTGTAGAAACTGAGATTTGAGCTGAGACTTGAAAGAAGACAAGGGAACTAAGAAGCGGAGATGAAGAGAGGGAGCATTTTAGACATGGGGAATAGAAAGTGTAAATGCAACAAGATGGGATAACAAGATGTTATGTTCCAAGAACTGTGAACAGGCCAGTGTAACTGGATCTTTGAGTATGTGGAGAAGACTGGGTGAGAAGACAGGAAAGGTAGGAAGAGGCAAAAGGTTGGGAAGACATTGAGATGACAAAGGGCTTTTTATTTGTTCTTGGAGATAATCAGGAACCAGTGGGGTTCATTCATAAGTGGTGTGACATAGACCTACACTTTTGGAAAATCACTTTGGCGATTGACTGGAGGATGAATTGGATGAGGGAGAGGCTTGAGGCAGGGAGGTAGATTAGAAGGCTATTGCAGGAGTACCAGTGAGAGATCTGAAGGCCTTAACTAGGATTGTAGCTGTATAAAGAGAGAGGAGGGGGTCTGTTATAAAGGTAGAGAAGACAAGATTTGACAACAGAGTGGATAAATTGGATGAATGACAGTGAGAAGTCAGTGATAACAATGAGGATTAGTGTCTCATTCTTTGGGATTATGGATGCTAGTGTCTTTGATATTATAATAGGGAAGTTCAGAGGAGGGGAGAGCTTGGGAAGACAGATAACGGGTTCTGTTTTGGACATGTTGAGTTTTAGATCTTTATAAGATATCCAAGTCAAACTGTTCAAATAACATTTAGGACATTTGTTCAGGAGAGAAGAGACTAGGGATGGATATATAGACCTCGATGGCTATTTCTATTTACAAAGACATATATATCATAAAGATGATAATTGATCCTATGGAAGTGGTTGAGATCACAAAATATGAGACTAAAGAAGGAAAAGATAGGAGAGTGAGCAGCAGAGCTTTGATGGATACCCATGGATGTGATATGAATGAAGATCCATCTTCTAAGGACACTAAGAAGGATCAGTACTTTACTCTGCAACACACATGTTACAATCCAGATACCATGGCCTAGTTACTATTCCTCATACATGACTATCTCCCAACTTTGCACATTTGCTCTTCCCCATGCCTGGACTGTTCTTCTTTTCTTCCACTTCCTATCTTTCCTTGTATGACACTGAGCTCAAATTCTACCTTCCACAGGAGAACTTTCCCAGTATTCCTTCCCTGCCCCCCACTACACACATCTCAGTGCCTTCCCTTCCTTGTACACTGCATGTATCTTGTATGTACCTCATTATTTGCATGTGGTCTCCCACATTAGAATGAGAGCTCCTTGAGGGCAAGGGCCATCTTTTTGTCCTCCTTTGTATTTTTCAGGCTTAGCATACACCAGGCACATAGGAAATGCTTAATAAATGCTTGGTGGCCTACTGTCTGATATTCGATTCTCAGGTCTCATCTTTTCCCAATTTTCTGCTACATTTGACTCTGTTGACTACCTTCTTCACTCTGATACTCTGTCCTCTATTTCTGTGACGCTATTTTCCACTGGTTCTCTTTCCATCTGTTTTATAGCTCCTTCTCAGTCTCCTTTTCAGTCTTATAATCCTCATTACATACTCTAACAGTTGTACCCCAAGATTTTATTCTAGAACTTCTTTTCTCTCTCTAAACTCTCTCTGGGTAACCTTATCAGTCATCATGGGTTTAATTATGACCTCTCTGCAAATGACTCACAGATCTATACATTTATTCTCAGTTTCTCCCCTGAATTTCAGTTTCATAGAACCAGTCATCTGTTAGATATTTTAAACTGGATGTCCCAGTTACATCCCAAAATCAATATGTCAAAATTCATGATTTCCCCCCAAATTCTCCCCTCTCCCAAATTTCCCCATTTCTATCGAAGGCATCACTTCTGGTCTCCCAGATTAGTAACATCTGCATTACCCTCAACTCCTCAGTCTCCTCCACCCTACCTATGTATTTGCCAGATCTCGTGCTTTCTACCTACCCAATATCTCTTGGACCCAAACCCTCCTCTCTTGACTCACACGGCTACTGCCTTACTTCAGGCTGTTATTGACTCTCACTTAGGCTACTGCAATAGTCTCCTAATGAGTCTAGCTGCCTTAAGTCTCTACCCACTCTACTCCATCCTACACACAATTTCCAAAGTGATTTTCTTTATTTTTCTTTTAAATTCATTATTTATTTTTAACATTTCTTTCTTTTTAAATTTTGAATTTCAAATTCTCTTCCTCCTTCCCACCCCTCCCTCATCCACTAAAAAGGCAAGCAATGTATCAGTTATACACGTGAAATCATGCAAAATGCATTTCTGTATTAGCCTTATTTCAAAAAAAGCAAGAAAAATAAAAAGAGAAAATTTTCTTCAATTTGCACTCAGAGGTCATCAGTTCTCTCTCTGGAGGTGGATAGCATTTTTTCATAAGAGATCTTTTTTAAATGAATATCTGACCAGCTTGGTTTATACTTAATCAACTTTAGTATAGCTAGGTCCCAATTAGTAGGACTAATGAATTTGTTTCAGTTGTGGCATAGATTTGAATTTATACTATTAAAAGATAAAATTTTATAAAATATGACAATTGGCTCCAATCCGGTACAACTATGCAGTAGGGATTTGAAGAATGTGATCACTTCAAGTGATTCATTATTCCCACTAAGTGGAACCTAGATGTTAACTCCATATTGTCTCCAGGGCAAAATATAGACTCCTCTGTTTACCTTTTAAAAATGCTTTTCACAATCTCACCTCAGCTTGCCTTTTTAGCTTCATTGGACATGTCTCCCCCTCCAAATCCATCCAAACTGTCTTTCCCTCTATTTCTTTCACTTAGCACCCTATCTCCCACCTCCATGTATAGAAAAAAAAATGGAGGAAGAGATTGTTGTTCTTGGGACTTCTTTCATATAGGGAGCTTCCCAGGGAGGGGACCACTTCTACTGAGGACTCCTGATGGGCACCTGTTCTTCTACTTAATCTTAGAAGGCTGCTGATGGAAGTTATCATGCGTCATAGGCTAGATCTGAACCCAGTTCTTCCTGATTCCAAGATCTGTTCTTTGACAACTATGCCATGCTGCTATTATATGTAAGAGATCTCACTCAGGAAATCTGTGATTTGAAAGGGAGGAGGGGTAAGCATGAAGTAAGCATGAGAGGTTACTAGCTAGATAGTTTGAGAACTGAAATTTAAAATAAAAAAAAAAACAGGAAAAAAGTTTCTAGTGCATGGGTAAATCCCCTTTAAGGAAAGTTGCTGATGAGAGTCACATAGGATGAGAAATCAAGCTGGGTTGTCATTTTCTCTGTTGCAAGTGACTCCCACAAGGATGAGACCAAGAATCCACTGAGGTTTTGAAATACTGTATATGTCTCTGGAACACTACGATCAAGCTAGAAAGCAGGTATCCTGGTGATAATAATCATAATATTGCTGTACATTGATGATAACTTACGTCTCTCTAGTACCCTAAGGTTTAAAAAGCCTTTTACTTCCAGCAGCCCCATGAAGGATAGGTAGAGTAATTTTTAGCCCCATTTTAGGGAAGGGACATCCGAAGCTCAGGGGGGGTTACTTGCTAAAGGTCACACAACTAGCAAGTGACTGAGGTGGAACTTGAGCCCTGGTTCTCCCTTTACTTTTAATTCAGGCCTCTTTCCAATATCCCACACTGCCTCTTTATAATGGTGGCAATAGGTCTGTGCCCTTAGGGCTGCCTTACAGGACAAACTTCTATGGAATAAGATTATGTCACTAGCTCCTTGAGGGCAAGGAGTTATATTTTTTGGCTTTGTACTCCTAGAGCCTAATGCAGTACTTGGAATTTAGTAGAGGCTTAAAAAAAATGGAGAAGGAAATGGCAAACCACTCCAGTATCTTTGTCAAGAAAACCCTGTGGACAGTTTTAAATGGTCCATGGTGTCACAAAGAGTTGGACATGAGTGAACAACAATGTCTGGGGCCCCCTCCAAGCCACAATTAAGCATCAGAGGGGAATGTTAATGAAGGGTATACATGGAATACATGTGTGTGTGTGTGTGTGTTTGAGAGGCAATGTGGCTCAGTGGTTAGAGTGCTAGACCAAGTTCGGTCTGTGATGCTTACTAGCTATGTGACCATGTAGAAACCACTCACTTTTCTGAGGTTAAACAACTTTTTAAGGTTGTAGATTACTTTTGTAGATGTGATCTGTGTGAATACTGATAATTTTTTTACATTGACATATATATGTATGTACATATAGAATTATAACATTTAAAATTCCTTACATTTGTATATCCCTTTAAAATTCACTAAGTGATTTCACACACATTAGCTAATTTGGTCTCACAAGAACTTTATGAAGTGGAGATAATTAAGAAGCATTTTTTCTTAAAGGGACTACTTTTATTACCTCCATTTTCCAAATAAGGCCACTGAGGCTCAGTAAGGTTATTTGCTTAAGCTCATGTAATTTGCTAATAAGTGGCAGAGCTCAGATATGAACCCAGGTGTTTCAACTCTCAAGCTGACTACTCTTTCTAGTACAGCTTGCAGCAAAGACTCCAAGCACTCTCTGTTAACAGTCACTCCTTTCCAAAGAGGGTGTAAAAATTGATGCCCCAGAGGCAAATAGCAGGAAAGAATAAGTTTGTGAGAGCTGAATTAATACAGGAAGAAGCCCTTGCTTTTTTTCCAGATTAGGAAGCTGTCCTCAAATCTGGTTCCCAGTCCTGTGTGGCCTTGAAGGGCAGGGGATGTTATGATCAGCAAGAAGTACGAAGCAAAGAGTAAGTCACAAGGGAAGACATTGGAGCATGTGAGGTGATAAATTGAGCCAGTCAGAAGTTCTTTCTCAGGATGCCAAACCTGCTACTGTGCCAGCCAGACTGTGACTTGAAGGAATCTGCATCCATGTGATTAATGATGTCCCAGAGTGACTCATAGAACATAATGCACAATGCACGGAGAGTGTGTGTGTCAGATGTGATGAGGCATGGCCCTAGAAGAGATACTCAATGAATTATAATAAATATGACTGTTACCACCTCATGCCTCACTCCATTGCTATTCATGGCCACAATAAGAACAATGTTAATGTCATTCCTACAGGAAGAAGTGAAGCCACTGAAATTCTATAAGTACAAAGCATACTAAAGGGGCTTGACTTCTCTGTTGAGTGTTTTTAATCTAGACTCTGTAGCAGGGGTTGTTAACCTGGGGTCCATGAACTTCTTTTATAGATAGATGATAGATAGAGACAGACAGACAGCTAGATAGACAGATCTACATAGATAGATGCATAGATACAGACAAACAGAGACAGACTGAAAGCTAGATCTAGATATACAGACAGATACATAGATACCTAGAGATAGATAACTATATTTCAATATAAGTAGTTTCCTTAGGAAAGAAGAACCTTATGCTTCTGAGGCAGTCCGTTACTCTTTAGGGTAGCTTGAATTATTTGAAAGTTGCACTTTAAGACAAATTTGTTATGACAAATTTGCTTTTTGTAATTTGTATCCATTGCTCTTATTTCTGCTCTCCTTGGTCAAACAAAATAAGCCCAATTTGTCTTCCACGTTAGGTCTCTTCAATTACTTGGAGATAATGATGATGTTCTCCCTAAGGCTTCTCACCTCCAAGCTAATTAGCCTTAGTTCTTTCAGCTTCTCATACAGCATGATCTCAAGGTCCTTTATCATACTTTTGCCCTTGTCTTAATGTTTATTTGCCAATGTCTTTCCTAAATCATGGACCATAGAAGTGAGCAACATACTCGTGATATGGTGTAAACGGGGGCAGAGTTCAACAGGACTATCATCTCCCTAGTACTGGACCCTATGTCTCACTTAAGGCAGGCTAAAATGATATAAAACCCATCTTCTGAAGAATATGGCCTTAAGTCTCTCTGAACGATGTTTCCCAGTGACTTCCTGTAGAGAGGTGTTTCTGGTAGAGTGTCATCAGTACTTTTTCCCTATGATGCTTTGTTTTCAGGTGGCACGGTCAGCTGCTCTAAGGATAAAAGATGCGTGAGAGAGAGAAAGATGAGATAGACACAGAGAGAAATGTGAGAAAAACTAAGGAAGATGAAGAAGGACAGATAAAAATAATAACTATGACAATTGGTGATTGAGCCATAATTTCTACTCCTCAGGCCTAGAGTGTAAAGGCAGTAATATCTCTCATACCAGCAACATATAAGAACAGCTGGTTGAAACTTTGATCCTGTCCTGCCTAGTCTGAGGGATCAATGCAATTGGAAGATTCAGTGTATGTGGGGGCCAAAGCCTCATTACTGTGGAGATTGATGCATCCTATGAACTGCTATTAGCTTTCCAAAATACACTTCCATGAGTGCTTGCACTATCCCCTCTTTCCACCCTCCACATCTCCTGCTATGCTGGAACACAAAGGAACTTGTGAGGAAATGGTCGATCTGCTGTCGATTTGCTCATATTTCTGTCTCATGGGGCTGGGGATGGAGGAAACAATTTTGAGGTTGAAATGAAAGTGATGTCCGTGTATTATGATATCTGTTGTTTGATGCTTCCCAATGACATAATTTTTTCCCCAATTTAATTAAACTCTGTTGCAGTATTATGATATAAAGTATATGTGAATTTCAATGGTTGAAACAAAATAGAAATTGTTTTCACTGAGTTGAGGTTCAGTCAAGAATAGATTGCCCTGAAGTCCCAAGTAGACTCTCAGAGAGAGTGACAGGAAAACAATGCAGGGAAGACTGCCTACACACATAGTATTTGCTACATTTGATTTTTTCCTCCTTCCATATTAGACTGTTGACTTGCTATGCCCTGATTATTTCTCATGGATTACTAACTATGCATCCCTCCATCTTGTTCTAATGTGTTGAATTTTTGAACCAAATTTAAGATGACATTTATTACTAATGATGTTTATCTTGTTAAAGCCAATGCTCTAGCTTGCCAAGATCTTTTTAGATCTTGATTCTGTCATGCAGTGTGTAGCTTTCACTCTAGACTGTTGTAATCTGAGCATTTGATAGACATACTATCTATACCTTTTTTCAAGTCAACTTGTCAACCAGCACTTATTATAAGCACCTAGTAGGTGCTAAGTCCTAGGGATACAAAGAAAGATAAAATAAAAAAAACTCTCTAGGAGCAGTTAGGTGGCACTGTAGGTAGAGCACTGGTCCTGGAGTCAGGAAGGACCTGAGTTCAAATCCGGGGGAGACACTTGACACTTAATAGCTGTGTGACACTGGGCAAGTCATTTAACCCCTATTGCCTCAACACCCCCCCAAAAGTCTCTGATCTCATGAGTTTACAGTCTAATGGGGAGACACTTATCTATGTCTATATCTCTATGTGTGTATCAGGGATAATCTCAGAGGGAAGGCTTTAAGATTAAGAAGGACAGGGAAAGACTTCTTTTTTTTCCTATTAAACATATTTTCACATTAGTAATGTTGTAATTAAGAATTAGAGTCAATAGGAAGAACCACCAGAAAGAGGAAACAAAACACAACAGAAGAAAAAAAATTACAAATAGTGTGCTTCAATCTGCATTCAAACTCCATAGTTTTTTCTTCTTTGTGGATAGCATTTTCCATCATGAGGTCTTTGCAGAAGTCTTATACTGCTGAGAAGGGTTAAGTCTATCAATATTAATCATTGCACAACGTGGCTGTTACTGTGTACAACGTTCTCCTGGTTCTCCTTGCTTCACTCAGCATCAGACCATACAAGTCTTTCCAGGTTTTTCTGAAGTCTGCCTGCTCCTCATTTCTTATAGCACAATAGTATTCCATTACATTCATATACCACAACTTGTTCAGCCATTCCCCAGTTGATGGGCATCCTCTCAATTTCCAATTCTTTGCCACCACAAAAAGAGCTGCTATGAATATTTTTGTGCATGTGAGTCCTTTTGGGAAAGACTTCTTATAGAAAGTGAGACTTTAGCAAAGATTTGAAGGAAGTCAGAAAAGCTAGAAGGGAGAGAGCTTTATGCATGAGGGATAGCTATTAAAAAGCCCAGAGTCTAGAGCCAGGGCATCTTTTCTGAGGAATATCAAAGGGGGATTCATATGGCATTAAGAAAAATATGAGGTCAAGCACAGATTCTGGGAGCACTCCCCCATCGTTCCAAATTAATATCAAACCATTAATGACTACTACTCTTTGTGCCTGGCCACTAAGGCCATTCCAAATCTACCTAACTAAATTTTCACCTAGACCTTTTTTTTCCTCTATTTTTTTCCATAGAAATACCTTAAAAGTTGTCAATTGTTTTGTTAAGCTCTGGACAAATGGCAGGTACAGTGGATTAGAACTCTGGGTCTGAAGTCATCTTCCTGAGTTCAAATCTGGCCTCAGACACTTTCTAACTATATGGCAAGTCACATCACTTCTGTTTGCCTCTGTTTCTTCACCGATAAAATAAGCTGGAGAAGCAAATGGCAAACCATTCCAGTATCTTGACAAAAAACACCAAATGAGGTCATGAAGAGTCAGACACAACTGAAACAACTGAACAATGATAGACAAACGATATTTATAATAGTCTCCTGATCTACAAGTCTAGTCGCACTGTAGAAATGAGATTTGTCTGGCATGTTCTTGATAATCTTCCCTGTGTTCACTGTTTCCCTTTAACAAAATAGTCTAGAATTTTGCCAGGAACAAAGTCAAGTTCACTGTTCTATTACTTGAACTCTATTTTCTTGTCTTTTTTTAAAAAATTAGAACACTTTTCCTTTATATCTTTGATTCTTCTATTCTCCATGATCTTTCAAAGATTATTGATAGTTATCTTTGAATTCCTGACAGCCCAGCAATCACAGCTGCCAGTTCTTTCATATACTGTAATACTGTTCATTTTTCTTATGACTGGAGGTACTTCTTATTATCTCTACTCATTTCTACTCATTTTGTCCCTCCCAGTTCAAAGATTTTTCTCCTTGAAAATACATGGAAGATAAGATCTAAGTTGTTCTGCCTTTTCCCTGTTGTCCGTCATCATCATCATATTGCTCTAGAATGGCAGTTCTATCCCCCCTTTCTCCTATTCTTTTCCCAACAACATCTTAAAAACAAACAAACAAAACCTTTTATTGTTGTCCTTAGCTTTCCTTGGTAGGTTAAGTTCAGTTTGAATTTTAGCACTTCTGCCACTATTCTCATAGGACCATGGAAAATAGATATAAAATCTCTATCTATATATAGAAGGAGGAGGATAAAAAGAAAACTGAAAGAAAAATCTTTCTACCAAGCATCCTTGATATATGTCTAATAGCTGAGAGGTATATAGAATTAACACAGATATATAAGTCCAAGAGCCATTCCCCTAATGTATAAATGCTCACCAGATATGAACAATCAATTCTCATTAAAATATTGACAATCTTATGAAAGATTGCTCCAAAGCAAATTAAATCAACTCTGAATTTTTACCTCACATATGAAATAATTGTCAAAGATGACAGAAGATAGAAATAGTTAATATTGGGGACTGTGAACTCAAGAAAGGCAGGAAAATTAGGGCACTATTGGTGAAACTGTGAATTGGTCCAGCCACTCTGGAAAGTGATTTGGAATTATGTAAGAAAAGTGAATAGATGTTCATACCCATTGTTGCAGGCACCAATGCTAGGGCATATTAGACCTCCAAGGAGGTCTTAGAAAGACTCATATACTCAGATATATGCATGTATATACATTTATATATGCATATACACTATGTGTAAAGGATATGTCTATAGTGTATATATACACATACATACACACACATATATATATGAAAATATTCATTGAATCACATTTGAGTTAGCAAAGAACTGAAAAATGGAAGTGGGTCAATTGAAGAATGGCTAAACAAACTGTAGCACATGAATTTAATGCAATATTGTTGATCTGAACAATAAATATGAGGAATTGAGAAAAACATGGAGGGACTTGTATGAACTGATACAAAATAAAGTAAGCAAAACCAGAAAAAAAAACACATAATGATTTCAATAATATAAATGAAAAGAACAATAAAATGAAGTCAAATGTTCTATAATTATAATGAACAATTGTGGTATTAGCAATAAGATGAGGAAATGTACCACCCTTCTTTGTTGAAAGGGTGGGGAACAACGTGAATGGAATGTTGCAAGTACTGTTAAATGTCAGTCAGTCAAACAAGCATTTATCTTGTGCTTACTAGGTGACAAGGCACAATATTAATTGGTTTCCCTTAACTTTTTCTTTGGTACAAAGGAAAGCTCTGTGAGAATTGGGGAGAGGGTACATCCAGAAATGGTTGTAAAAACTAAAGGCACCAATAAAACTTAAATTGGAAAAAAAAAAACACCAAACCACCCATATAGAATGATAAGTGTTTCACTCATCGTGGAGTGTTTCAGCTAAGTCAGTACCACCATCTTAAATGAAATATTCAATGCTACTCCATTCCCCATCCCTTTTCCCTATATTGTGCCTTTATCCCTACATTGTGCCTTTTGAATATCATGCCTTCCTTCTTCCAGTTAACGTTCTCATTCCACCAAATCTCATCAGTGATACCTGAGATCAATTTGCTTCCCTGTAAGAAGATTTGTGGCTTAGCTTACTTACTACCCACTCTTTGTACATCTGTGCATAGAACTCTGAAGCTGTGGATTTTTATTTCTGAATCTTGATTGCCAGACTTTGAATTCTGTTACCTTTCTATTTACTTCAGACTTTCTCTAGGGAGCAGAAATCCATCCTAGACAATGCCAGAATACAGATATATCCCTATAAACAGTCCAAGTAAGATGGATTGGGTGATGGGACCATGTGCTGCATAGTTATCTAGCACAAACTGCTTTAGTTCTCACCATAACACCTCCCCTTTCCCCACTCAACGTCAGAATGGACATTTGGCTAAGAGTAAACAGTAAAGTAAGGCAGTTTTTTATAAACAACAGGAAAATAACCTATGCCAGAACAGAGTGAATTTCACTGTTGAAATATGACGTAAGTCTAGCTCTAGTAGGCAGTGATAATCAACCTAAAAGTATTTCTAAGGGTCTATTACTGTGCTAGGCACAGTGCTAGGCAATAGGGATACTAATACCGAAACAGAAAAGACTCTACTCTCAAAGGGCTTACATTCAATGAGTGAGGCACATACATATTTAAGTATGTACAAAATAAATTATAAGATAATTTTTTTTGGAGGTGGACAGGAAAGTGGGGAAGGTACTATTTGCTGAAGGGAATTAGTGAAGGCTCCAAGTACTTGACAGTACCTGATTCCAGCTTTGAAGATAGCTAGGTGACCCAGGGGACAAAATGTTGGACCTCGAATCAAGAAGACCTAAATTCCAATCCAGCCTCATACACTTATTAGCTGTGTGACTCTGAAAAAGCAATTTATTTGAAGTCTTTTACTGGCCTTTCTGCTGGTCACCCTGTTCCTATTTGTGTCCTTGGCTGTTGTATTCATTCACCCCTCCTGCATTTCTGTTGTTTGGGCTGTTTGAAAAACATTTAATCTCTTTAGTTCTGGTTTTCTTTCTAAAAATGTATCAAAGGAATCTTTATTACTGAAATTCCTTTTTTTTCCCCAATTATGGTGAAGGTTAAATTTTTTTTTGAGTAAGTGACCCTAGGTTGCATTATTTCATTCCCTCATGTATTTTTTGGTAGGTGCAGAATTGTCCTTTGTTATTCAAATTTCCTTTCCTTTGTATTTAAAGATCTTTATCCTGATAATTTGCAGATCTTGATATTTGAATTGAATTATTAAATTTAATCCATTATCTTGGAGTTTGCAGCTTTGGGTTTTTTTCTGGATGTGATCTGTGAATTCTTTCAATTGATATTTCATTTTCTCTGTTCAGAGTTTTGGGCAGTTCTCTTGTATTATTTATTGAATTATGGATTTCAGGTTTTTTCATCTTGTAATGTTTTGGGAGACCTATCTTCTTTGGGTTGTTTCTACATATCCTATCTTTTAGATTAGCATGTTTTGCTTGGATAGTGAGCATATTTTAGTGTTACTGTTTTTTGCATCTCTTCTTCTAGATTGTCCTTTACTTTTTTATATTTGCATTCACAATCTGTTTTTTTCTCTTTTGTTTCTTTGGTGAAACTTGCCATTGCAGATCCCAGTTTTTCTATTCTTCCCATTATTTTTGCTATGCAGGCCAAAATTCTTATAAATCACATAATTTTCATTTCTCTTTTGAACCAGTCTGGAAGAACTCATTGTAGTCTCATGTTCATCTCACATTTTACAGGGTCCTCTTGAAGAGGTTTACCTACAATTCCCACAAAAACCTTAAAACTTGAGATTCCTTGTAGACTCACTTATCTCTCTTTGACATCTTTCCTCCCCTGCCCCCAAAAAGAACCTGGCTTCAGTTTTGTTTAACAGTCCCAGGAAACCCTTAAAGTTTTAGAAACTGCCTTATTTCCCTTTAAAAGCCCTTTGAAAACAAACTTCCCCTTCCAGCTCCCTTCATTATCTATTCTCATTGTCTGTTCAAATCACTAAGACATTCCAAACGAAATTCTCACCTGGATCCTTTTCCAAACAGTCCACCTCCCCCATCAACTGGCTTTCCCATTGTTTTGCCTTCCTGGCCATTCCCACCCTTAATCCTAGGTAGGCAGCAGTGTTCCTTTTGCCCCAGCTTGCTGGCCACCCCCATCCAGATCTCCCTAGACCCCTCCTCCCCTCATCCCAAACTGCTTGGCCACTCCTTGGACCCCTCCTCCCATCACTCCAAACTGCGTGGCCCCTCCCCCAGTCTGTATTTAAGACTCACCTTTCCCCCATTCTGAGGCTGAGCTGTTCTCAAGCCTAGAAGCTGAGATCCCTCATGCCCATCCATCCTAATGGGGGTCACATGGCCTATCCGCCCCAGCCCCCACTCAGATGCTGAGCTTTCTAGACTGCCTCATGTCACCTGACCACCTTAAACCCTGTTTAGATCACTGACCTTTGGGTTCCTTTGGAGTCTGGCCTATATGCTTATCTTCAATAAATTTTTCCTCTGGCTGGAAGAAGATCTGAGTTGAATTCATTCAGGCAGATCCATGCCGCGGTCTAGGCTTTTTCCCACGATCTTGGGGTGCCTCTGTGCATCTAAGAGCACCCCAAACTCCCCCTTCACTCTGTTTCGTCAAGTATTTTAGTTTATTTTGTAGTATTTATTCATAGATGCCTGAATTCATTTACTAGATCTGGAGACCATATTTCCTTCTGTTGTTAATGTTTTCCTTGCTCACTTGTCTGTATATGTTCAAGATCTTTGAGTTTTCTTCTTTCTGAGATCTTTTGTAATTTTAGTCTTTCCCCTCTTTATTTTCCCCTATTGCTCCTCTTCTTTTTTATTTATGCATTTTTAATTTAAGAGCCAGCACGAGCATTTCTATAATATAATAGAATTAAAAAAAGATGATTGCACATAAAACTGCTAATCTATTATTTACAACTTGCTATTCCTTTTAAATATATAACAGAATTATCATGTAACTTTCTTTTTTCTTTCTTTTCTTTTCTTCCCTGTTATCTCCCCCCACCCCCAGAGATGGCTGCCATTAGATACAAATATATATATGTGTGTATATACAAACATATGTTAAATCATTCTATACATACTTCCATTTGTCAGTTCTCTCTCTGGATGCAAGATAGCATCTTCCTTCATGGCCCTTTGTAGTTAATTTGGGTATTTATAATAGTCAAAATGACTTAGTGTCTCAAAGATTTTTTTTAAAACAATATTGCTGTTATTGTATACAATATTCTCTTGGTTCTGCTCATTTCACTCTTTGTTATTTTGTACTAATCTGTCCATGTTTTTCTGCAATCAATGAGTTCATTTCTAATAGCACAGAAGTATTCCGTCACAACCATATACCACAACTTGTTCAGCCATTCCCCAATTGATGGACTTCTCACAATTTCCAGTTCTCTGCCACCATAAAGAGAGCTGCTAGAAATATTTTAGAACATATAGGTTCTTTTCCTTTTTCCCTAATCATCTTTGGAAATAGAACTAAATACCTAATGACGTTGCTGGGTCTCAAAGTGTCTCAGCGTCCTTCCTCTCTGGGAAATTAATAGTTCACTGGTCTAGGTCTCTGTCCCAAATGACTTTTGGGTGAACGGAACTGACCCCAATTGGATACTGAGATCTTTCCCACAGGCTTAGTGGAGTGCAGCATGACTCCCCCAACCCTTGTGGTCTTCTCTCCTGCTCCCCCTGTTCCTCAATTCTCCAGGCCTACATTGGTAGTTCAGAACATTTGCTGTGGTGGTGCAAAGGGGTTGATTTCTATAGTTTGGATCTCTGAGGCACTGGGAGGAGTGTCAGGTGGGGTATGGTGTTAAGCTCTATTTCAAGCCATGACATATGTCTTGCCCTTTTCCCTCTGTTCCTGGCTCTCCTGAAAAGATCTTTTGCTGCATAGAATTCTTCCTGTCATGGTGTTGACTGTTTATCAAGGACCGTGCTAGCTTCTGCCCCTGGAAAGTATCTGTCTAGGCTGAGAAAACATCCATATCCAGAAATCGGAGTCTCCACAGCACTAGAAAGAGGGAGGATGGACCAGGTGTAAGGTAGGATTTTGTTGCAAACTTGTGTGTCAGGGGCCTTGGGTCTGGTAGAGCTTTGCTGTCAGTAGCATGGGAGGCAGGGAAGAGATTCTTAGTGAACTCAAGGTGAATGTCAGTTCATGGGTTTTGTTTTATTTTTACATTCTTTTGGTTTCTGGCTTTATCTTTGGTATATAATTTCTGTTTTTGAGAGGTTTGAGATGTCGTGGAGATCAGAGAAAATGTCCAGTCCTCTACCTTGTTGCTCATATGAACTGGAAGCCCTGAGCAATCCATTTAATCCCCCTCAGCTTTACTGTCCTCATTTGTCAAATGGGGATAATAATAGTGCTTTATACAGTGGTTGTGAGGATTAAATGAGATAATATTTGTAAAACTTTTTAGGAACCTTAAAGTGCTATACAAATGCTATCATCACCATCATCATCATCATCATCATCATCATCATCATCATCATCATCGTTATGGATTCCAGAAGGCAGAGATTAGGAGAGAGTAAATTCCTGGGGCAGGAGGATCTCTTGTGAAAAGCCAGAGAGACTGAGGTTGAACAAAGGAGTTGGACTGCTCTAGGTGTTGAGTGGAGGGCCCCTACAAAGGGAAAGAGAAAAGGAGTACTTCATCATGCCTATCTTCCTCATCTTACCCTAGTGTAGACTTTAGGGAGTATTGGCCGAGAGTCTGTTCCCCACTCTCATCTCTCCCAGTCTGACAATAGTTGGGAGTGTGCTGATTTCCTTGGAGTGTCATAGGTTTCACAAAGAGGTCGTCTAGTTCAATCTCTTCTGGAGGAATTGACTTACCCAGAGTATCACAGGTAGGAAGAGGCAAAGCCATAATAAAATTTAGGTTGTCTGTCCCTAAATCCTCTGCTCATGTCACCACACATGCAACCTTCATACTGAGCAAGGGTAAGAGCTGGCAAGTGGCCAGTGACTCATGTTTTCTACCCACTTAATGATGGGTGCTTTCTGCTCAAAGGCAGGAATGAGGCTCAGCATGATTCCCATGACAAGGAGAATAATTTGATCTAGGAGCATCCGCCTTTCAAAGAGGAGAGAGGAGAGAAATAGCAGCTATCAGAGCTGGATGGGAGGGTGGGGAAGGGCCTGAGTGAGTCATGAGCTTTGGCACTCCCTCCACCCCTGCCTGGCATTGGCAGTCAGCTTCTTTTAACTTAACCACTTGTTTGCCCTGGCAAGGATGTTCTACTTCATCTGAAGTCTTTCCCTAAATATGTAGCCCTGTTTCAGATGAGAAAATGAGGTTCATTCCTATCCAGGCACCTCCTGCAAGGGAATGATCATTTCTGTGGGCTCTATGTTTAATCCACTCTGGGCCTATCCTTGAGTCCTGGGTGAAGATGAGATGGCTTGAGATGAAGCAGCTGCTTCAGGGTGCCCTAAGTCATAGGCAGTCTCTGCCTCCTCTTTGTTCCTCCCTTTAGCTCTCTCTGGTAGTGCCAGGTAAGCGGTGAGACAAGTTGTCTTTGCTGAAGGAACTACAGCTGTGGGTGTGAAAGCATATGGGAGAGTATTGAGGGTCCTGCTTCTGATAGCTACATTAACACAGTTTAGTGAAGACTCATCTAGAGTGTCCTACCTAGAGTCAATCCTGAATAAATGTTTGCAGACTGACTACAAGAGAAACCCAGGGAGCTCTGTCTGAATCCTACCTCATTTTCTACCTCTCCAAACAAGCTGTGTGGGATGCAGTGTACAGAGCATTGGGCCTGGAGTCAAGAAGAACTGAGTTCAAATCCAGTCTCAGACACTTATTAGCTATGTGACCCCAGGCAAGTCACAACCCCTATTTGCCTCAGTTCCTCATCTGTAAAATGGGGACATATTGAAGAAGGAAATGGCAAACCATTTCATTATCTTTGCCAAGAAAACCCCATGGTCTTTGTCCATGGGGTCATGTAGAGGTGGACACAACCAAATAACAACAAATATGCTGTGAACAAATGGCATAGAGTTTGAATACAGTCATTTAAACATACTTTTGAAAATAACCTATTTACTTGATTAGAGCCTATTGGAAAGTAGGCATAAATTTGTCACATGAAAGCCATTTGGTGGAGAGTTGGAATGAACCTTAAAGACCGGCTAGTTCAGCCCCCACATTTTTAAAGATGAAGAAACTGAGTCAGAGAAAGCGAAAGGGGCTCATTCATTTTGAATCGGAAGCAATGTTAGAGGCTATTTAGTCAGATCTCCTCATTTTGCAGATTTAAAAGTAGCAAAGTGGCAAAATAACAACAACAACGATAATAATGGCTAGTATTTTATGTAACACTTTAAAGTTTGCAAAAAGCTTTACAAATAGTATCTAATTTTATCCTCACAACTGGGATTGTTTGTTGTTGTTTAGTCATTTTTAGTCATACCCAACACTTTGTGACCCCTTTTGGGGTTTTCTTGGCAAAGACTAGAATGGTTTGCCATTTCCTTCTCCATCTCATTTTACAGGTATGGAAACTGAGGCAAACAGGGTTAAGTGACTTGCCCAGGGTCACACAGTTAGTGTCTGAAGCAGGATTTGAACTCAGATCTTCCTGACTCCAGGCCCAGAGTCTCTATCCACTGCACCACCTAACTGCCTGTAGGTGCAATTATTGTCCCCTTTTTACAGATAAGAAAACTGAGTCAGATAGTGATCAAGTCTGTTGTTCAGGGTCATGCAGCTACAAAGTGTCTGAGTCTAGATTTGAACTCAGGCTTCCTTGACTCCAGCACTGGACTTGTAGTTAGGAAAGACTGAGTATAAGTCTTACTTCAGAAACTAGCTGTGTGATTCTGAGTAAGTCTCTTAACTTCTCTTACCCTGGGCTACTAAGCTCCCTTCTAGCTCTAAATCTATTATCCCACGAAACCAAGTAAGTTAAGGTCACAGGTGGTCAATTTTAAAAAATTAGTATTTGAACCCAGGTCCTTTGTTTTTCCATATCTTATGCTGTTTCTACCACATCATAGATTCCTTGAGTGTCATGAAAAAATTTAGTAATGAAAGAGATTGCAACTGGTCTCTCTGGGGAAGCTTTGAGGCGCATCCACAGAGTACTTATTATCAGGTCTAGTTGCCTTCTACTTCTTGTGATAGGATTATATAGAGAGAGCTAGAAGGAAGCTTAAGAATCTTTTAGTTAAAACTCCACTTGAGAAAGCTGAGACCCAGGAAGGGGGTGTGAATTTAAAATTCCTTTGTCGTTAATGGCCTCCGTAATCTGGTACCACTCTCCTCACATTTTCAGTTTTATCTCATGTTACTCTCCTTCATATACTTTACCCTTAAGGGTCTAGTTAACCCTCTGCCTCCTACATATATATCATATATACATAGGGTATGTGAATACTTCATAATTTCCTGTCTCCATGCCTTTGCTCGTGCTGTTTTCTATTTTCATAATATTCTTTCTCCCCTGTTTGGCTTATTGAGCCTATTCTTTTAAAATATGTATCAAATATCTTTTCTAGAATGCCTTCCCTAATTCTCCTGGTGGGTAATGACCTTCCGCCTCAGACTTAACAAAGATATTTTTAATAGCTTTTAATCTACTTTTTTTGAAGTGATTTTATAAGTACAGAGAGCTCCCAGTGGGGAAACTCATCAGTGGAGGTGACAACAGTTTTGCAACTTACAGTCTTAGATGAGAGTTGCCCAGGTCATTGAGAGGTTTAGTAACTTGCCAAGGGTTACTCAACCAACATGTGCCTCAGACTTTAGCTCAGGTCTTCCTGGCTCTGAAGGCTGGACCATATTCATGACCAGTTCTCCATTCACTACACCACCCTTCCTTTCTCTGATATACTTCCCAAGGTCACATGGAAAGTTAGTGGCAGAGCTGGGTAACAGAATTCAGGTGAATTATTCCAACTCTCACACTATCTGTGGGTTGTCTTCATCCTATAAAGACAATTATACTTGTGTAGCCATAGAAGGAATCCAGGTGGTAACTGTTCCTAATTCAAGGAACATGTATGTTTAAGGGAGTACTTGCAGAGTATCATTAGACAATCCTCAAATCATATGAGGAAAGAACTTTTTCTAGGGTCCCATGTGCGACAGCCCTCATTACTCATGTCACCCTCTCATCCTATTGGTGATCCAGATCTCTGATTATGCTGCAGTGGAAAATTTCCCTATCCCTGCCAGCAGGGCCCCAGCTGAAAGCAAGCCAGCTATTGAGCCTAAAGTTAGTGGGTCACTGGGAAAATGTTGAAGAGCTAGAATCTATGGGTTTTAAGGTAGACCTGGGATCATAGAGCGTACATTTAAACTTGGAAAGTGTCTTATAGAACAGTTAGTTCCAATTCTCTCGTTTTATAGATAGAGAAAAGCTCCCTGTTGTGTCACACCCTAATTGACAACATGGCATTGAGACCATGATGTAGATTCACCAACTTGGTGAATCAGATAGTGTGAATCAGACATCAACAAAACTCTGGAATTTAGGGAAGGGAGGATGAAGGCAATCTCAAAGCTCCTTCTCTAAAAACAAATTACTCAGGATCCCACCTATACTCTCTATTTTAAAAAAATCATTTCCTCCCCACCCCAAGCCCATTGATGATCATCTGATTCCTGATTATGATGCAATTATGGTGTAAAATTTCTACCTGGGAGAGGGTATCAGTAGTCTCCTAAGCAAGGGGAATCCAGGTTGGAGAACTGTTTTGAGGTGAGTGAGTTAGTAAGGGAAGGGAAAAGAAGAATGGGAAATTCAAAGGTCAGTTACTGAGTGGTTAGCCCAGAGGAAGGAAGAAAGAGCTTTTCCTTCATTGTATTAGATTGGTGTAGGGGTGTAGGGGAGTGAAATACTAAAGTGGTCTACAGCTTTTTTGTTTAAATGAAGATTCTACTACTGAGTAACCCCCACATATTGTATGTATTATAGATACCTTAACATTTATCTATTTAAGGAGTGATTTACCAATGTTTGGGACACTTGTTTCATTTTGTGGGAGGAAAGATCTTTAGAATAAAGAAAAACTTCATTTTGGATATGTTATCCCACAGTAGAAAGCTCAGGTTCTGTCTCTTCCCTTTATCATCCACGTGAATACAGTCAAGACACCTTTCAGTACTTCAGTTTTCTTACCTGTAAAACAGTAAGACTGAACTACATGCTTTCAAGGAAGCTTCCAGCTCTGGTTTTTCTGTGGAATAATATAATTTTGGATACCTGGTTTTAAGTTCTAGTCTTCTAACACTTATTGGCAGAGTGACGTTGGACAATTCACTTTTCCTCTCTGAAACTCAGTTTCACCATCTTTAAAAAGAGGATAATAGTTTCACTACTGATTTCACAGGAAAGATCTCTTTACAGAGATCTTAGAAAACTTCAGAATGTGGCTTATTACTGTGCTTCTTCTATTTCCATTTTACTTTTATCTGGTATAACAAATAGAATGATCTGCCAACTAAAAAAAACAAACATCATATAAGGGAATTGAAGCTTAAAATAGGTGAGGTGATCCATAGTAAGAGAGCACCCAGCCATTAAGTTCAAGTCTTCAAACCCTGAAGAATGACAGTTCTGAGGGGTCAGATAAATTGCAGATCATGGGCCCCTAGATTTAAAACTGGAAAAAGGACCTTTGAGGTAATATAGTCTAATCCTCTCATTTTACAAATGAGGAAACCAAGGCCCAAGAGAGGTTAAATGACTTTCCTGAGGGTCAGGATCAAGATATACACACACGTGTATGCCCAAGACAGTAACCTTTAAGAAATCATAGAGAACTGGGGATGGGGGAGAGAGGATATTTTCAAATTCTGCCGAAAATAGTAAGGTATATTTTGGAAACTACAAATGAAACATTTTATTAAGCTTACAAATTAACTTCCTAGCAATACCTGATTCAAACCCAAGTCTTGGAACAAACTTATATCTACTATCATTTAGACAAGTGCCCAGTGGAGACCCCCATGCCTCTTCCTTGAATCAGCCTAACCTAGGAAACAAAACCTAGGAAAGACATAGCTCAAACATCACTTCTGCAAGAGGCCTTCTTGGTCACTTGAGCCTTCCCCTCTAAGGCTGGCTTTCTTCTGATTTGTATCTACCATGTCTAGACCTATTTATTTATATGTTGTTTCACTCATTAGTTTGTAAAAGCCTTTGCCTAGGGCCTGTCCAACCCTGCTTCCTCCTATTCTCAGAACAGGGAAATAAAAGAGAATTTAGTCCAACCAAGTACTCAAAAACCACTTCCATTTTCATAATCTTATCCTGGCCTTCCCAAATTTTCTTGAATTGGTTTTATCCAAGTTATCCTCATTTGTTCCTTCTCTTTTAAGAAAGAAACACCAAGCCCTGTAACCCCTCAACAAGGATGTAAAGATCACAGAAAATGTTGTATCAACCCAGCGAATTTTCTCTTTTTTTTTCCGTGACAGGAGGCAACCTTGTGCTGAGTCTATAGGTGACGACATACTCCATTTCCTTTAATCACTGCTTGGAGCAGCTGCAAAAGAGAACACAAAGCCATGTCTCCCATCTCAGCCTTCTTTCTTCCATCCCTGTGACCAATCATATAGAAAGCTTGCCTCTAAGAATTGGGGAAAGGTTCACAGTCTCCTTGGAATTCTCCTGATTCTTCTTTCTTCCAGGTCACATTCCACTCACCATGCGCCTTTTCTCCCTTATGCTCCTGGTGTTTGCTATTCTCTGCCAGGTACTCTCAGGTAAGCTTTGAACTCTTTCACAGAGATGTCTTGACATAATTAATTTAGGGGCTTAGAGCTGGTGGACTCGTTCCCTCTTAGAATTTTTAACTTCCTTCAAGGATCATTTCAGATACCACCTCCCATGACAAGCCTTTCTTGGTCTCCTCCAGTTGTTAGTGATGTTTCCTCCAAATTATTTTGTGTTTACTTATCTGCAGATAGGTTCTTTTCCTCCATAAAATAGAAGCTCCATGAAGCAAGGGACTGTTTCAATGTTATTTTGTTTTTGGAATTTTAATTTGTTTTTGTTATTCCGGTGCCTAGCACTTATAAATCGAGTGCCTTGTACCCATAATAATTCATTTATTTGGCATTTAAAGACCTTCACAACCTGTCCCCCTTTCTGCCTTTCCACTCCTCTTGACCCTTTCCTCGCCTCCATATGCTGTAAGATCCAGCTACACATCTACTTTGCTTTTCCTTCCACACAGGATTACATCTCCTTACTCTACACCTTGGCACTGGTAACCCCCATGCCTTGAATGCTTATTCCTTCCTCCTCACCTCTTTTGCTTGCTAACCCTGACTTCTTTCAAGACTTGACTCAATTGGTTATCCTGCTGGTGACTTGCACTTTCCCCTCTAAAGTTCCCTTTCTTCTGATTTGTCTCTATTGTGTCTTTACCTATTTATTTGTATGTTGTCTTGGCCATTAGTTTGTAAGCTCCTTGAGGAAGGGCCTGGTTTTATGTTTTTCCTTTCTTTGTATCCCCAGTGCTTAGCACATTGCCTGGTGCATAGTAAAACACTTATGCTAGTTGATTATCCTGGAATGGTAGAGGGAGTTTCCTCATCTGGAAATTCCCTATGCCAGCGAATTCACAGGTGTCTGGCCCTTGACCTTCATCCTTTAAGTGTGTCAATTGTTCCCCGTATTTGTTATAAACTCTTTTGAAAGCAAGGTTTGTTTTATCTATTTTTTTAATCCCCAGTGCCTTTAGCAGTACACATAGTAGGAGCTTAATATATGTTTACTGGATAATAGTAGTTAACTTTATATAGCATTTTAATGTTTTTGAAGGGATTTACACATATTAACTCATTTGATCCTGACAACAACCCTATGAGCAAGGTGCTTATTACACCCACTTTATAGGTGAAGAAACTAAGGCTGACAGAGGTTTAGGTGACTTGTCCAGGATCAAACAGTCAGTAATTATCTGATGTAGAATTCAAACTCAGATCTTCATGACTCCAAGTCTACTACTTTGTTCACTATGCCTTCTAGCTATCTCAAAATCACAGCTTCATGAAATGTTAAAGGTGATAACTAAATAATAAAATAAATACAAATAAAAGATAATTAATAAAAGATAATTGGCGGTAAGAGACAAAGAAGCTCAGGAGAGGAAGCCATGTAGAGAGAAGAAGGGTCAAGATTAACGTTTTAGGAAAGGGTAGTTCTGATGGTGGGAGCTGAATATGTGTGAGTGAGCACTAGGAAGAACGATAAGAAGTGTGCCAAGGATAGAAGGGAATATTACAAAGATCAAAGGACTCCAGGTAAAATGGGGATAGTAACTACTCTCCTGTTCACTTTACAGTGCTGTAGTGAGGATCAAATGAAATTGTAATGGATGTGAAAGCCCTCCTTACAAATTCAAATTCAACAAACATTAGTCAGTTAATGTGTTCATTCAGGAACAAAAGTATAGATAACACCAGTCCCTGCCATCATGGAGCTCCTTGTCTAATAGAGGAATAAGAAAAAACATTATATAAATGGGAGTGATTATCATATAATATCCAAGCTGAAAATCTAATCCCCTTATTTTACGAATAAGTAAACTCAGTCAAGAAGAGGGGGAGAAATGACTTTTATAAGTTCCCACAGCCTGTAAATATTAGAGCTAGATTTGAACCCAGATTTTTTGACTTCAAATCCAGTGTTCTTTCTATTATGTTGTTATTTAGTCTTTTCAGTTACGTAGAGCTCTTCATGACCCCATTTGGGGCTTGCTTGACAAAGGTATTGAAGTGGTTTGTCATTTCCTTCTCTAGCTCATTTTACAGATGAGAAAACTGAGGCAGACAGGGTCACACAGCTAGTAAGTGTCTGAGGCCAGATTTGAACTCAGGTCTTTCTGACTCCAGGTCCAGTGCTCTATCCACTCTGTCACCTAGCTGTTCCTCTTTCTATTGTACTATACTACATCTTCTACTCAGCTGTGAATAGAAACAGAAATTTTACTAATTCTGGACCATAATATGGTAAACAGTAGGCTGGTTTCGGAATCTGAGGACCTATTCAAATTCTAGCTGTGCCATTTGCTAGATATGTGACTTTAGGGCAAATGATTTTTTTTCTCTGGGCCTGAGTTTTTTCATCTATAAGATGAAGGGGGCCAATACCTGGGTTTTGATGCTGTCCTCAGGTACTTAACTAACTCTTATCTTGGACAAGTAAGTTACTAAACCTGTCTGTAAAATGCGGGGGTTGGACTAGATGACTTCTGGGGTCCCTTCCAGCTCTAATATCATCCTACAGTATTATGACTCCTGGGGTCCCTTCCAGCTCCAGATATATAATCTTTGATAGCTACCATAGATATTCAGACAGATAAATGCCAACAGAATGAAAAATGTGGCCCAAGTTCCCAGCTTACCCCCTTTTCTCACCTTACCTCACGTCTGTCTGAGCTACACAGTGTTGTCAGAAATTCTCACCTTTTTTTTTTTTTTTTTTTTTACAGTGGATGGGAAGAAGTCCAACATTCCTTCCTGTTATTTTTATCGGGGCATCTGCCGGAATAAAAAAGAAATCAAATGCATGCCCTTGCCTGGAAGATGCCCAAGTTTTAAGAAACACTGCTGTAGGAAAGGATTGTGACCTATTATGGCCAACTCTGGAGGATTTGGGGATATTCCTGTCCCAGTTGCCTTCTGCTGAATAAAACTAGCAATATCCTTATTCCATTTTTTTCTCAGCCAACAGTTTGATTCAAATTAGCACGTTTATTATGCCCCTAAACTTTATGGAAGGCCCTGTCCAAGGTGATAGATTTACAAAGATTGATGAGGCAGATAGAGTCCTGGATCTTCTTGGCAATATTGAGTCCAAAGTGTCGGTTCTTATATTGACTCTGCCCTTATCTAGCTGTGTGACTTTGGGCAAGAAAATTTAACCTCTATGAGTTTGTTTCCTTATCTGTAAAATGGTAATAATACTTCTATTACTGAACCTTGCAAGAGTGGTATCATTGAAGAGTAAGAACTTCATAAGTCCCCAAATGTTAAAGAAATGTGATTCGTTATTATGGTTTTGACTAAAACCATGGCCTAATCAGCATAGATAGCTACCTCCCAGGAAAGAACTCCCTCTACCCTTGAACATCTGTGCCTGCTTTCCAAGAGAGTATGGAGGAAGTACGGGTCATAATTATTAGAAAACTGGCTACAGGAAGAACCTGGATTCAGATCCTGCCTCTGACACATACTGATATGTACTGGCTAAGCCTGAATGACTCACTTTATTTCTCAGTATCCTAGATCATTTTCTAAAATTTTGATTATTTTATAATCATAATGAAGGAGAAGGGTTCACTTAGATAATCTTTGAGTTCCCTTCTAGTTCTTTTTTGGTGAGGCAATTGGGGTTAAGTGACTTGCCTAGGGTCACACAACTAGTAAGTATCATGTGTCTGAGGCTGAATTTGAACTCAGGTCCTCCTGACTTCAGGGCTGGTGCTCTATCCACTTTGCCTCTTCCCTTCCAGTTTTGACATTGTATCATTCTATGTGTTGATAGAGAAGAAGGGGTGGGGGTGACAGAAGCAATTTCTAAGAAAAGAAGTGGAAAAGGAGAGGATTGAAATGTAAATAAACATTAAGATGTAAAAGCTGAGTGGAGTGTTTTTCTCCCTGTTTCCTTGCTCCCAGTCCTTTTGAGAGTTTCAACTTTTAGGTGTTAAACAAGCAGTGGAATCAAGTTCAGTTATTGTGGATCTAGGTTAAAAGGATTGAGAGAAAATACCAGGATGAACTGAAGGGATAATATAGTATCATAAGATTACAAATTTAGAACTGGAAGGATCCAAGTCCTAAATGAGAATTGCAGTGGGTATGTTGGGGATGGGGTATACAAGAAATCTTTTTCCCATTAGGCATGAGATAGTATGAAGTTGAAAAATCATATCTAAACCTAGTGACTGTACTTGGAGCAAAATGTATGTACCAAGTTGTAATTCCCCATAATACTCAAACCCTGCTTCCCATCAAACAGTCCATTCCCCATTTCTGCCTCCTCAATTCTATTTTTTAGAATCTTTAGTTTACTTCAGAGTTCAGTTTCAGCACCATCATCTACATGAAGCCTTTTTTGATTCTCCCCTGCTACTAATACCTCTTGCCTCAAAATTACCCTGTATTTATTTTACATATGGTGTGTTCCAATAATTTTCATGAGAAAATCTCTCACTATCCTGGGAAATGTAACCATATTTGAACCTGATGAACTATAGTTAGTTTTGATCAAAATGTGTAAACTGAGTTATAACTCCCCATAGTACTCAAACCCTGCTCCCTCTCTTCCCTTATCTCTTTCCCATATGCTCAAATAATGCCTTTGTAAATCAATCAACCTCTCGTTCCACTCATTGTTTCTGTCTGGTTCCATTTAAAAAAACTTTTGCCATAGTTCAAATCCCACCACCTGAGAATTAAGGACTGAATTTTAATCAAAGAGATACAATAGCTGAATACAGCCTTTTAATGTTACAGACTCATTGAGCTAATATAGTTTAGCAAGGCCTTATGAGAAGACTACTGGTCTGGAAATCAGGACAACAACGTTTGAATTCTGGAGTCTATCGCCAGCTAGCTGTTTGATCTTGGGAATGTCTCTTTCCTTTTCTGGGACTCCCCAGAGAGACTGGAGGGGGTTTTTCACATGTGGAAACTTAGGGAGGTGAGGAGTTGTTGGACTGAATAGACTCTAAGGTGTTTTCAAGCTCTCACATTGTATGGTATCTATGAAACTCCCTGGTGGGAGAGTCCCACCACACCAACACAGGCCATTATCCAAACTTCTGAAAGCCAAATCTGTAGGGCACCAAAGGAGCAAATAAATTTAGTTGTGTTCTGATGATCCAATTCCATAGTCTCAAAGGTCACCTATTTAGTGATCAATAAATTAATTTTTTGGAACTTAACAAATAAGCATTTATTAAATGCTGACTTTGTGCCAGACACTCTGCTAAATGCTTTACAAATATTATCTCATTTGATTTTCACAATAAGCTTAAGAGGTAGGTGTTATTATTATCACCATTTTATAGTTGAAGAAACTCAGGTAAATGGAGGTGAATTAATTGTTTTGGCACCCATTTAGTGATCAATAAATTGCCTGGCAAATTCCAGGTCTGATGCTTACTAGCTATATACCTTGGCCAAGTCCTCTTCTCTGGGCCTCAATTTCTTCCTCTGTAACATGAGGAGGGTTGGACTTCTGGGTCCTTGTGTGTGGCCTTTTGACTAAGTTCAAGTTTTACAGAATAAATCCTTTTATTAAGGGGATTTGTTCTGTGAAGTTTGGATTCAGTCAAAGGGCTAAGCTTGAGGATCCAGAGGGCCATATGTGGCCTCTAGTCCACAGGTTCCCCACCCTTGGACTAGATAATTTCCACAATTCCTTTCATCTCTACATTCTATGATTTGATGAAACATTTCCCTGAATCTTTATACAATCGGTGAGTCCCTAGAATCTGATATATCATGAGTAGACACCTCTGAGCTCCTAACTCATGTGGGGAATTACTTAAACACTGGACAGATCACAGCCCATTAGCATGTCTCACACCAGCATTCTCTGAGGAAATAAAATGTGGCAGCTTACTATGACTCATCCTCTTAGTAGTTCTTTAGACAAAGGTAAGATTGTGATGGGTTCTTCTTACTATTTCTCATACATGACACTCCATTCCCCATCTCCAAGCCTTTTCACTTGGCCGTCCCCCCTGCCTGGAATGTGCTTTCTCCTCAACTCCATCTCTTAGAATCTCTAGTTTATGTCAAAGCTCAAGAACCATCATCTACATGAAACCTATCCTGATTCCCTCAGCTGCTAATGCTTTCTCCCTCAAAAATTACCCCATATTTATTTTACATATAGAGTATTCCAAAAATCTCAGTACAGTTTTGAACTTTAATAACTTTTTGAGCACCCCGCATGTTTTTATGTACATATATACATAGATTTGTACATATGTTTATGTATATATAGTTGTTGTATGTGTATAGTTGTTTTTCCTGCCCAATAGAATATAAGCCTCTTGAGAACAGGGGCTGTTTCATTTTTGACTTTAATCCCTAGGCCTAGCATAGATCCTAGTAAATAGCAGTTACTTAAAGAAGGGATTATTGATTCATTTTGATTAAGACATCCCCTAGGAAAGTAAATTACATGGGATAAACATTCCGAGGTAGTGTTGCCCCCACATTCTTCTCCCCACCACTTCAGAAGTAGTGTGATTCTTGCCCAACTGTGGCCTGTCCCTAGAACAAAAGCATACTCTGGGGCAAACCTAACATTGTTGGAATGAAGAGGATCCCAGTAGCATCCTTGAGATTGACTTCAGAAATCCCCCTCTTGAATGTAAAAGCTGGGGATGGGAGTGCGAAGGATATGTCAATTCTGAGGAAAAATCAAGCCCAGGTGGGATGTTCTTATACTTTTCCAAACTGGGGAGGGGGAACATCACCACTTCCAGACCTACTACCAGATTTATAACCCAATTGGATCATCCTCCATGGGTTGGGTTAAGGGTACAGGATGACAGGATGACTTTTTTGGGACATCTATGTATCTACATCCTTTATTTGTCATCTGTACCATGACATGTGCAAGGTGAGGGGGTGGAGCTCTGTGTCGTAAGAGCTCCTGGCATGAAGCTTCAGGAAAAGACATTAGGCTGTCCACACCTTATAATGACAGCTAGTGTGTCTGCCTGCCCAATCTGTCCAGCACCAGCCTCAATAAGACACAGGTGAGCTTTTTTCTCTCCTGTCTTATCTTGGAAGCTTCACAGTGTCTTGGGTGGAAGCGCCAGTCAAACACCAACCATGAGGATCCATTACCTGCTCTTTTTCCTTTTCTTCTTGTTCCTACTCCCTATTCCAGGTAAGAGGGGGCAAGGGCTTTGGGCCTGAAAAATAGGTGGCCAAAGAGAATAGAAGAGCATGTGCCATCATGAAAGGAGGATCTGCATCTGACTCTCTCAAGAGCATTAACTCTAGTAGATTCTCTGAATGGCAGATAGGAGGCTGGGAAGAAAGAAAGGAATATCACAGCAGGGATTGGTTTACAAATGTTTTCAGTCCATTGACCACTAGGATAGGAAAAAAAGTTCTTCTGACTTAACGGGAAAATCAGTATTCTCCGAGTGAGATATTAACATGGGGCTCTCTGGGTTTGTTTCTTTTTAATGAAATATCAAAAGGTAATGATAACTTGTCAGAAAGAACAATACAGATATTCTCATTTTTTAAGGCTACAGTGAGAACTTATATTCTCCTAGAAGCTGTGGAGCAAATGAATGGCCCTTCGGGACCAAATACAACTCTGGCCTTCATAAGCAGAGGGCTACCCACATATTTTGTGCCAATGAATAGCACTTTCCAGTGCCATACTTATTTTGTGCCTGAGCTGTTGGCCAGGAAAAAAAAGAGTGACTTTTAGTACCTTTGTATGTCTTTTGTGGCAAAATGGTTAGAACATTGGACTTGGAGTCAAGAAAATCTGAGTTCAAATCCAGCCTCAGACACTTACTAGCTGTGTGAACATGAATACATCACTTAACCTCTGTTTGCCTCAGTTTCCTCATCTATTAAATAGGGATAATAATAGCACCTACTTCCTAGGGTTGTTGTGAGGAGCAAATGGGATAACAATTGCAAAGTGCTCAGCACAGTGCCTGGCACATAGTAAGTGCTATATAAGTGTTGGCTATTATTATTTTGCACTTCATCCTATTATGAAATCAGAGGAAGAAAGAGAAAAAGAATAAGAGACAGAGGGAATGTGTGCACCAGAGTAGGCTCTGGTGCAATTCAAATGCTTTTCAGTCACTCTTCCTTTTAATGCACACACGATATACATTATGTCCTGTGGCTTAAATTATTTTAAAACTTAAACATCATTTTGGGGGGTGGGGTCCAGATCTGTAATATTATTAGTTTGGGGAATTCCTGATTTGGAAATTGCCTCCTCTACTGCAGAAACAGCCTGGGGGTAGTGGAGTGCTGTGAAACTCAAATACAAATGTTGGGGTAGAGGAGGAGAAGATCTCTACAGGACACATATTGACTTAGTTTTAAAATGTAATATTACCTATGTTTTATTGTATTTTTATTTATTTTGTTAAATATTTCCTAATTATATTTTAATCTGGTTCAGGCAGCACTAGTGGGTGTTATGGGGTTGCATGAGGTCAGTAGGCTGTATGATTGACACCTCTGAGGTATGTGGATTGAGCACTGGACCATGAAATCCTGGTTCAAATCCCAACTCTGACTCTTACTAGCTCTGTAACCACTTAATCTCTCTAGGCCTCTGTTTCCTTATTTATAAAATGAGGAGGTTGGATTTGGTGACTTCTAAGATCCATTCCAATTCTAACACTTCATAGCATATAGTCTTGCTAAGTAGTTAAGTGACTTTCCCATGTTTATACAGCTGGCATTCAATTCATCAGGTATTGAGTGCTTTCTAGGTACAAGTCACTGTCCTCAGCACTGGGGATATAGAAATAAAATAGTTCTTGCCCTCAAGAAACTGAAGTATAAGAGATTATGTGTATATAACAGAGGCAGGACTAGAGCTCATATGTCCTTCAATCCAAAGCTAGCCTTCTATACAATATCTTACATTGTTGTTTTTCCAACTGATCAATTAGCCTCATAATATTCTCCATGTTCTATATTCCACCTCTGAGAAGACATTTTAATTAATCATTTGGATGGAAAAAAGTAAAAAAATGTGAATGGAAAATTTTTTCTTTCTGTTGGTTCTGAATTTATTTACTATATTGTACCATTTTCTCAGGACTTCAGGTCAAAAAGATGTGGATTTTAATTCTGACTTAGATACTTACGAATTATGTGAAATCTAGGCAAGTCATTTAGCCTCTTCAACTTCAGTTTCCTCATATCTAAAAAATGAGGATAAAAATAGCACTCACCTTCTTGAGGTTTTGTGAAGATTATATATAAAGCACTTTGTTAACCATAAAGTGTTGTGTCAAAGTTAGCTACTTTATTATTTTTCATATGTAGAATTTGTGGCCCTCATATTAATAGATTTGATTTGTTTTTCCACTAGTTACAGTAGAATGGACCAATCTGAATGAAGACATTCAGTCTTGTCCCTGGGCCTGCTAGTGACCATAAAGCCATGGACTGGGTTTCACCCACAGGATTAGCATGTTGTGACTGCTTTACAAGACTAAATTGCTTACTTTAGAGACACGGTAGCATCAGTTGCATGGCCAGCAAGTTAGCTAAATTGTAACACACCCCCTTGATGACATGGCCATAGCCTCAGGCATAGAGAACAGGCCTGCAATTCATTATATTGGTATAGGGAACTCATCAGGGAGTCTTTAAAAGTGTTGCCAAAGCAGAGGCAGTGTCAAACTGACCCCAGAGGTGCTTTAAAAATCTCGAGTTGGGGAACCAGATTAAAATGTCATTGAGAAGTGTTTAACAAAATAAATAAAAATACAGTGCAATATAGATAATGCTACTTTGAGGTTTTCTCAGTCAATATGCTACTTGTCGATATGCTATTGGAATTTGACACTCCTGATTTAGAGAGTTGAGAGGTTGATTGTCTTGTCCAGCATCATAGAGCCAGTATGTGTTTTGGGCTGGAGTTGAATATAGCTCTTCCTGGCTTTGAAGTAGCTCTCTGTATACTATATCATAGCTTGGGAATTTAAAAAAGAAAAACCATCCTTTAGTTTTTTTTTTTTAATAAGAGAGATGCTGATGAAAAGGCTTGTGTTATTAGGTCATTAATAATAACAGATGGCATCTATACAGAGCTTTAAGATTTGCAAAGTGATAAGTATGTATATATGTACATGTATATGCATATGTAGAATATATATATATATATATCTCCTAACAACTCTGAATTAAGAGTTGTTCTTACCTATTTTACAGTTTGTGTTTACCTATTTTACAGATGAAGAAATTGATGCTCACAGTGGTCAACCATTTGTGTTTAGATGAGAGTGGATCATTCATTAGAATACAAATTCCTTGTAGACAGGGACTGTTTGCCATTGAATCCTTAGTATCTAGCAGGAGGTTAAGTGGTTTTTGAATTGGATTGCATTAAATCAGCCAAAGTGAATTTTAAATTTCTGAGGATATTATTTAACTGATAATTCCCTAGAACTACAACTCTTATGATGGTATGACATTGTACCTGTAACAATTGTAGTGTCTATTATATGAAGTTGGCATTATTTTTGTTCAGGTTTCTGGAAGAACATCTTGGAGAGTAGTTTTAGTCTATTATTTTTACTATTAGTTAGCATTTTATATGGTGCTTATTAAGTGCTGGGCACTATGCTAAGTGATTTATAAATATCTCATCTTGTACTCACAACAACCCTGGGAGGTAGGGGCTTTTATTATCATCATTTTACAGTTGAGGAAACTGAGGCTAACAGAGGTTAAGTGATTTGTTTGAAGTCACACAGATAATTAGTATCTGAGGCTAGATTTGAAGTCAGGTCTTCCTGACTCCAGGACCAGAGCTTTATCCACTACCCCACCTAGCTCTCGCAGTTCCTGCCCCCTTACACAGTTTAACAATCTCTTCTCCTTCTAGGTGAAAGTGGGTTGCTGTCACGAATAAGCAGCATGATCTGTAAAGTGAGGCAGGGCAAATGCAGAGTGATTGGATGTACCAGCAAAGAAGAAAAGATAGGGACCTGTTCACTTGGCCGCCGAAAATGCTGCCGCAAGAAGAAATGAGGGACCACACAGAGCTTCAAGGTGCAGGAATCTTCAGCAAAAAAAGTGGTCAAGAGAAATTTGTACAATTTAAATTCATTAACATCATTTTGTTTAAGAAGGAAAAGTCTTGAACTCCTGTGACCAAGGCTAATAGGTGGTTTGCTCTTTCCCACAGAGACACCATATTTGAATTAAATTGAAACCCCTTTCTTGGTAACTCAATCACATCCTACTTTATACAGTATTTATTGATATGCCATATTTTGACTATGAACTCGGCAGGTTTTCTGTATTTTTCATCTTTGTATATGGGCATCCTGTGCAGAGTAGCAATTAATAAAAGTTTATTGAATTGTTATTGAATTGGATGCAGTTTTATTCCCCTCTTTTCCCCACACTTTGAGATTTCATTGGCATGAGTATTGCATACACAGATGTGGTTCATAACTCCCCTAGGACTCTGAAGGTTTCCTAGATTTGCTATGGCTGAACATTTTGTCACCTTGCGGGCAATCTTTTGATGAGTCTCTTTGTAGTAAGCTAAGGTGGTCCCCAAAATATACATATAGTCCCTCAAAGGGAGACTGGCCTTTGAAGCTTTTCTAGCTTGTTAGGATCTACCAGATCCTATACAACATAGTCTTCAAGTACCCAGGGTTACCCCTACATCAAGATTAGCCATCAGAATAGGATTCTAGTGAACTAAACACCTTACTATTTGTGAGAACCAGGGTAGGAGGTGGTAATGAGAACCTAGATACAAAGTTGGAAGGAATAGTTGACCTACTGGCTAAGAGTCAGAATCCAAATAAATGTAAGGCTATCAAAACTGGGGCAACATACTAGTCAGAGGAAACTGAATAGAGATCTATGTAAAGTCCACCACCTGGGTTCAAACAAGCAACTTCACAAATATAAGATGGAGGAGAAATGGCCAAACTGACACCTCATGTGAAGAAAGATCTGGGACAGTTAACAGACTGCAAGATCAATGTGAGTTAACAGCAACGCATGACAGCCCCCAAAGCTAATGGGATCTTAGACTTCATTGAAAGTCATGATACCTAGAACATAGGAGGCAAGAGTCCTTCTGTACTCTGCCCTGGTCAAACCACATCTGGCTTATTGCATTTATTTCTGGACACCACATTTTAAGATGGGCATAAAAAAGCACGGCAGAGTGACCAAGATGGTAAGATGTCATTAGCCAAGATCACACCATCTGAGTATCAATAAAGGCATCTGAAGATATTTAGCTTGGAAAAGAGAAAACTTGGAGGGGGGGAGGGAGACATGCTAACTGTCTTCAAGTATATCAAGGGATCTTAATTTATGATCTAATGTAAGGGAACCTCCAGGTCATCTTGTCTAACCACTTAATTTTAGAGGTGAGTGATCCAAAGAGAACAAAGAGAGTAAGTATTTTTGCATGACTATATTAGAGCTATGATTCAAACTAGCTTATCTGACTGTAAATACAATATTCTCATTACTAAACCACAGTTTGTCTTATTTGAATGGACGTCATGAAGAAAAATCATTAGATTTAATTGGCTCCAGACAAATTTAGGTTTGACATCAGAACACAAACAAACAAACTTCCTAACAATTAGAGCTGTCTAAAAGGATAATGAGCTGCATTGCAAGATGGTGAGTTCTCTCATTGGAGGCCTTCCACTAGAGGGTTAAGTGAACACCTGGCTGCCTTGGTAAATTCAAGACACCTGGCCCAGATGAACTACATTCTTGGATACTGAAAGAACTAGAAGGTGTTATAGCTAAGACACTGTCAGTAATATTTGAAAGATCCTGGGAAATAGGAGAGGAATTTCAAGATTAGAAAATGACAAATGTCCTGATTTTTTTAAAGGAGGAAGAGAAAATAAAGTCTGAAAACTGCAGACCAGTGAGCTTGACAACTCATGGGAAACTTTTAGAATGTATCATCGAAGAGATGGTTGGTGAATATTTATTAAGGTAACTGGTGATTATAAAGATGCCATATGGCATCATAAAGAACAGGTCATGCAAGGCTAACCTCATTTCTTTTTTTGACAGGATTACTGAACTAATAGAGGAAGGAAATGCTATGGATATAGTTTACCTAACACAGCTTTTAATAGAAGATCTGCCATTGTTCTTGTAAAGAAGAATGGGAGACATAAATTAGATATAATAACATGGATTCAGAATTGATTGACTGGCCAGTCTCAGAGGGGAGAGAAGAGGAAGAGGAGGAGGAGGAGAGAGAGAAGAGACAGAGATACACAAAGAGAGAGAAACATATATACTTGACAGAAAAATACATACATAGATACATAAATGACAGATAAATATAGGCATATCTCTATATAGGGATGTATAGATAGATGATAGATATGTGCATGAATAGATACATAAGTAGATGATAGACACATACATATACAGAGTAAGCATTTACTAAGTGATTAGCTGTTAGTGCTTCAAGGTCAACATGGTAGGAAACTTTCAGTGAAATACTCTATAGAAATGTGTTTGATCCTGTGGTGTTTAACAGTTTTATCAATGGTTTGGGTAAAAACATAGATGGCAGGGGCAGCTAGATGGCGCAGTGGATAAAGCACTGTCCCCGAAGTCAGGAGGACCTGAGTTCAAATGTGACCTCAGACATATGATACTCACTAGCTGTGTGACCCTGGGCAAGTCACTTAACCCCAATTGCCTTACCAAAACAAAACAAAAAAACAAAACAAAAACAAAACACAGATGGCATACTCAACAAATTTACAGTTGATGTAAAGCTGGTAGGGAGAGCTAATACAATGAAGGAAAGAGTCAGTATCTAAAAATATCTTAACAGAACATTGAAGCTGAGTCTAATAAGAGAATTCAATAAAGATAAATGTAAAACCTTACACTTGGGTACAAAAGTTAACTTCACAAGTGTAAAATGGAGGAGGCATTATTAGATAGCAGATATTGTTTTAAAAAAAGACCTGGGTGTTTTAATGGAATGCAAACTTAATATAAGTTAGTAGTATGAAGTAGCAGCCAAAAAACAAAACAAAACAAAACAAAAGAAAAAAAAACCTTGGCCTGCATTAAGAGGAGCACAACTTTTAAGAGTAAGGAGGTGATTGTCCCCTTAGGTGATTGTCAGGCCTCTTCTGAAGCAAGGTGTTTAGTATCTATAAAGTGGATAGACTGCCAAAGATTCTGTGATTCCTCCTCCTTACCCTGCTACATTGATTGCACATGAAGGATGGCTTTCCTAAATCTCTTCTCATTTAGGGTATAGAGATTCAGTCTTTTCTACATTTCTGCCTAGAACAACTCCCAAGGCAAAGGATTTACCCTATTATGATTTCAGTTCTTTACCTCAGGCCCTGAGATCTTTTCCCCCTTTGTTCTCTGTTCCTTCACATTGTTGTTCAGTCTTTTTTTTTTTTTTTTAATGGCAAAGGTACTGGGTTGGTTTACTATTTCCTTCTCCAATGGATTAAGGCAAACAGAAGTTAAGTGACTTGTTCAAGTGTCTGAGGCCTGATTTGGACTCAGGACTCCTGCAGTGCCTAATATGGTGCCTTATATAGTCGATACAATGGGGAATATCTCACCAGTCAATTACTATTAAGGCTTCCTCATAAACCTCTTTGACTGACAGTTTCCCTCAGAATGTTTTTTTTTAGAGTTCTTTTTATCAAAGTAACATTATATTTTGAACTTCATATTAGTGATTAGTTAAATGATTGGTTCACTTGAAAAAAACCATTGTCAAAGAGATAGATGTTGGAGATATCTTGCCATGATTACTCAATCTTTGACCCAGCTACAGCACTTCTAGGGCTATATCCCAAAGAGATCATACAAATGGGAAAAGGACTCCCATGTACAGTGAATAGACTTGTTTAAGAAGTGAGTCAAGGGATGGCCCCTTTAATAATAACTAAAAAATATCTATGTATACCCAACTGGGAGGGGAAGACCCTCAGGGTTGCTGGCCAAAAGAGAAACAATCACTATTTACATTCACTCTGAGTCAGGAAGGCCCAAAAAACAACCATTAAGTGGTGCTTGGGCAGGTACCTATTATTGTTCAATCAATTAGGTCCAGAGTGAATTGGGTTTAAAGTGTGGTCTTTGAGAAAAAAATTTTAGTGGCCTGAAACCTACCTAGTTAACTCTGTTGTGGGCTAAGAAGAAACAATTTTTATTAATTTTGTCATTATTCTAACTCCAAACATTATTCTGCTTAGAGAGAGAAATGTCCAAGTTGACCGAGTTCCCTAATGCCCTCTGACATCACTCCAATACAAGATATTTTTGAAGAAATGTTTATAGGAGTATTGAACAAGAAAACATTCAAATGGTTACACAATTCAGGATAAGGCAAAAGTTACCATTTTGGTTCAACAATCAGAGCAATTGCCACTTAATCTTGGAAAATTATTTTCCTAAAACCACTCAATCCATTTATGACCACACTATTCATCAAAGGATCTTTCTCTAAACTGATCAAAGGTGAATTCAAGAAGGCTCTAGCCTGATCATTATTTTAATCCAATCAAGGTGGATTAAGTAGGGGTGCCTGGCCCTTATTTGATCATTGTTCTAATTCAAGAAAAAAATGAGAGTTTCTTTCTGGGCAGTTCAGAGAGAGGGGAACAGACATTGTTTCAAAATTGATAGTTAAGAGGATGTAGTATACAATAAGCAATATTCTAGGAATAATTGTGAACAACCAAATTATTCTGAGTACTATAAATACTCAAATCAACTATAAAAGATTCATGAAGGAAGATGCTATCCACATCCCGAGAAAGAACTGATAAATAGAAGTACATATAATATGGTTTTACATATATCTATAAATCTGTGTCAAGTGGTGGTCTTCTCTAGTGTGGGGTGAGGAGGAAGGGAGGGAGGCAGTTTGGGATTTAAAATGTAACACAAAATTAAATTAAATTTTAAAAATTGGTAGTTAAGGAAATACTGATGAGTTATTTATATTAGTCCAAAGGCTTCAGACTAGGCTACTTTTAAAATAATTTCTTAAAATGTCTAAAAAGGGGAGAATCTGCCTTCGTATAGGTCTCTTAGGTGGTCCCCAGGTAAGAGTCTTGTGCAACTACCTTGAATCCAATGTTCCTGTTTCTAGAGGTGGAGAGATCATTGCAGCAGTCAAGTCTCAAGGCCAAAAATTTCTTGGGACTATTAATATTTAGCTCTGAGGCCTTGAAAGTTATTATGAAACCAATATGAAGTAAGGAGGTGAGGGAGGAATGTCTTCATTCTTGATCCTTCTGGAAAGCCATATCCTCATTAGGGTCTTGTTGACAAGTAAGACTTCTTAAATTGATAAAATGTTGCAGTTTTGTGTGATTATACTCTTAACTTTGTATTCTATCAATCTAATGTCACTGAATTGGGCAAACGCCACTTTTCTACAGAAGGCCTAATGGAGTCTCCAGTTGAACCAAACTTGAACTTCTGCTTGGAATCTAAAATGTTGAGTTCAAATTCCATGAAGCCACGCACATGTTGTTTAATCTTGGTTGAGTCACTCTAGTCCAATATGCACACGGATCAACAAGGGCTAAATCGAGGGTAGGATTCACTTAACTAGAGAACTTACATATAAGTTAACATAATTTGGTGGTGAATGATTTCTTGGATAAAAAATGAAATGGTTCTGACCATTTTATTCTCCCACATGCATGAACTGGTTTCTGCCACATGTTAGTGTGACCATAGTCTTTCTAAGTCTCAATTTTCTCATCTGAAAAATAGGAATAATTCCACTTGCACTTATCTGTCTCATGTGACTGTCGGAAAGAAAATGATTTAGAAACCGTAAAACATATAAACAGTAGCTGATCAATATAATACTTCATGAAAGAGCACTAAACTTGGAGTCCAAATGTTTGGATTATAATCTTAGACTTTTTTCACTCTGTAATCTTGGGCAAATTATTTCACCTCTCTGGGACTTGCTTCCTCCATCTGTAAAATGGTTGGATTGAATTCAGTGATCACTAAGGACTCTTCCAGTTCTGACAGTCTGTGATTCTATAACTGTAAACCTTTCAAGATGAGCCAAGATTGTTTGGCAACATCCTGATGGAATGTAGTTCAAGTACCTTAGAGAAGTAGCAAAATTCCTTGGAGAGTAGCAACTGCTTCCTAGTATCATATTCAAGGTAACCCCAATCAAACATGACATCAAAGGGTATATTCCATTGAATAAGTCCATATTCTGCCACTCTCTCAACATCAGAGGTCCCTCTTGTTAACTAGGATTAAGTTTCTTAGGGTGATGTCCTTGCTTCATGGTTTGTATTACCTCTCTTAATTCTTTATCATATAGGGATTCATATTGCCTATCATTCCAGGTCATCTGAGGCAAGAAGGAGTATTTCAGTTCAATGTAGTTCACATTTACTGTTGGCACAGTTCCTGCTGAAAATCCCACACTCTCAGTTGTATACTTCCATAGGACAAAATCAAAGTTTTACAGATTGCCTTCACCCCTTCTGCAGAGCCTACTGTATCATTTTATATGGCCTTCTGGGTAGATATCAACATCCCCCTTAGATTTCTCTGTTAGGACATAATGAACTCAGAAATGGCTAGTGCTGTTCTACATCTCTGGCAGTTGGCACCCAGCTTGTCAGTGTATTGTTCAGTCCAAATATGAAATTTAATTCCATGCACATAGGCTCAGAATATGCAATCCAGTAAGTAAGCTCTTTGGGACAAGTCTTCATTTTCATTTATTCCAGGGCCTAGCACAGGCCCTAGGACAAGGGTGGGGGACCTGCCGCTTCAAGGCCACATGTGGCCCTTTAGGTCCTCAAGTGTGGTCTTTTGAATCCAAACATCACAGAACAAATCCCCTTAAAAGGATTTGTTCTGTAAAATTTAGATGCAGTCAAAAGGCTTCACCCAAGGATGTAGAAGGTCACATGTGGCCGCACGGTCACAAGTTCCCCACCCCTGCCCTAGAACATAGTGAATACTTAATAAATGCTTGTTGATTTGAATCGAATTGAGTGCTTTAAACAGGGGGAACAGCCAGGAACATGATTTTACTAGATGATCTCCAAGGTTCCTGCCAACTCTGAAGGTATGTGAGTCAGAGACTAAAACTCACACTTGAATCAAGATCCAAATAGTACATGGCTTTAGGAACTGGATAAGGTATTTAATTTCTATGTCTCAGTTACTTTACCTATGAATTGACTTCAGAGAAATATTGTGATTACCCATTCATTATCAAGTGGTCTAATTCTACCGGTATGTGAAGCCATTACCATAATTTGATATAATTTGTATCTGGTGGGAAGTGGTACAGCACACAACTATGGACAAACAAGATATATAGAGGATAAGTTAGAGGTAATCACAGAAGGAAAGTACTAACATTAAGAGGATGGAAAAAGGCTCCTTGCAGATGGTGGGAAAGTGACCGTGGTGACAACAAACAAGTTTAAAACACTATAGGTTTGCTTCTGCAAAGATGTGAAACCATCATAATAATGTGCACAAAGACTTTGGTGTTCATGCAGCAATTACCTAAAATTCTGGCTTTTTCTAATTAAGTGCAACATATCTTTGCAGTTTCTCAACTTGGAATCAAATTTCTATCAAACCACCACAGAGGTTTACCAATTCATAAACCATTTCCAATGGATGGTCAAATGCATATACCTTTTTCTTTCTTTCTTTTTTTTTTTAATTTGCCTTTTGCGCACTGCACTAGAGTAGCTCCTTCATTCCCCTCTGTTACTCCATAATCATTAGATTATAAGCTCCTTTACAGCAGAGATGGTCTTTATTTTTCATATTTGTATCCCTAGCAGTTAGCCCAGTGCCTGACACATGATTGGTATTGTTTATTAATTATTATTAATTGTACCTCATCGGCCCTGTAATCACATAATTAAAATGTTATGAATATTTGCATTCTTATAGCATGAAGGTTGGACTGTTTGGAAACCATGATCACCGGGCATGAACATTATGAGCCATCTTGAAGACATCATGCACCATCATAAACATTCTACAGAAGTAAACCTTACATTGCCTCTCATTGCAATAGTAAGGCTACTTTCTGATTTGACTTTATATTACTATTTGTTTATCTGGTAGTTTTAAAAATAAACTGGTTGGCGACACTGGTCATTCAGTGAAGGTTCTATGAGAGTATAGTCAGTGTACCAGTGGCAGAAGAGAAGAAAATTGTATTTGAAGAGATTCTTTTCTTGCAAAGATGATTTCACATGTAAACATTGTTGAAAACAAAGCAAAATATACAATTGAACTTAAAGTACATTTATCATTTAATATAACACTTGTCATTACTCAGTAGAAAAGTAAATATTTTATATCCTAAGAGGCTAGTCACTTAAATTGATTGGTTAGATGGCTAAAAGTTAAAAGAAAATGAATTTCCATTTCTTAGTAAAAGAGTTTATAAAATTCTCCAAACATTTTTTTTTACTACGTTTGTGTGAAGGAACATTTTTTTCTTCATTGTTGTTTTAAATCAAAATATAGAAATAAATTCTCTGCAGAACCAGAGAACCAGGTTTAAGACTATATTTGTCTGCCATTGAAGCAAACATTGCAAATCTTTGTTAAAATAAAAGTCTAACACTGAAATTGCATTGATACATGATTAATAGGTTATGTTGAACATCTCCCAAGTTGTAACTTATTTCATTAAAATGTTTATATTCATCAAAATTTGTAAAATAAAAATTTGATATGAAGTTTTACAATTAATAGTAAGCATATGAGTTCTTGCTGGATTGCTACTTTTAATTATTACAGAAGGTTTGACAAAATATTTGTAATTATTTTATAATTAGAGATTTATAGTTTTATATTTAGAGTTTACTTAATTCCAGGATAGGTATTATGCATTTTGTGATTATTAATGTAGATTTTGAAGCACTTGGAGGATGCAGTGGATAGAGTGCATGGTCTGGAGTCAGGGAGACTCTTCTTCCTGAGTTCAAATCAGTCCTCAAACACTTACTAGCTGTGTGATCCTAGATAAACCACTTAAGCCTTTTTGCCTCAGTTTTCTTGCCTGTAAAATGAGGTGGAGGAGGAAACGGCAAACCATTTCAGTATCTCTGCCAAGAAAATCCCAAATGGGGTCACGAAAAATTGGATACAAGTGAAAACAACTGAGCAACAATGTAGATTTTAATTTGGGGGCAAAAGTCATCATTGCAGTTTTGTACACACATAAGGAAAATGAATAGTGTATTAAATTACCTTGGGGGCTTATAACACATTCTTTTTGTTGTTGAAAGGTGTTCATAGGACACAAAATATTGGAAACAACTGTCCTAGACAGCTTTGTGAGATTGGTGAAACTTTCTTCTTATTTTTTCTTCCCTGTATCTCACCTCCATCTTTCCCCATACAATTTCCCAAGACAATCAAGATTCTCTTCTGCCCTACAAAACATAGAGGAACAAAATGACCTGGCTCAGTTCAAAATCTGCTTTGTAATTTTCTAACTGTGAACCTTAGGCAAGTCATTTAATTTCAGTTTCCTTATTTATAAAATGAGATACCTCTAGGATTAGTTCTAGTCCTAAACCCTATAATGCTATGATCTTAAAAGAGTCTCAGAGAAGATCAATCCCTAGGACTATGTGACATCTTTTATTTAAAAAGTGAAAAGGATATTATTGACTTAAAATCCTAAAGTTAGATTCGACCAACTATTTTTTCTTATTGCAGGTTATTTCTCTGCTTTATATCCTAAGACCTTTGAAGCCCAGGGAGGCAAATGCTGTGGATCAAGATGATGTAAGGCCATGAAAGTAATCTGCCTTAGATGCTATAGATGCTGTGAAAAAGTGATTTCAGAAAGACTCAGGGTCTTGATTTCTGCCAGTGCAGGGCAGTCTAGGGGAGGCCAATTTCTGAATTAAAATGAACAGCTGTTAACTCTCTATATTTTGTATCTATGAAGGGGCTCTTGAATTGGTTGGAAAAAGAATGAGTTTTCAAAGGAAAAAGACAAAATCTAAAGGAAAGGGAAGTGGTATTGGGTTCCAGAAAGTGGGAGCAGGGCTTGAATAAAGAAACCAGCTTTCTCCTGGGCCAGTCATTTCCCAAGTTTCATTAAGGTGAGGCTTGGGAAAGCCCTTTAAATGATTTGCTCTTACGTCTTCTCCCTCACTGGACTGAAAATTTCATGAAGGCAGAGACTGTGACTCATTTATCTTTGCACCTCCCCAGTATCTTCTATAGGGCATTGCATCTAACTAAATGTCAGTCACAGAGAAGACTATGTTTATACATGTTCCTCTCTCCCTAAACTCTCATCTATGTTCTAGAATTTTAGGGGAAAAGATAGTACCTTTGAGTTCAAAGGGCTTACATGTAATCTAGTCCAACTATCTTATTTTCCAAGAGCCAAAACCGAGTTCCTGAGGGAGAAAGTGAACCATCCAATTAGAGAGCTAAGTAGTGGTAAAGAAAAGGGAGATTCAAGTTTGATATGAAGAGACACTTCCTAACAGATCCATCCCCAAATGCACAGGGAAACTTCAGAAGGCAGCAGATTCTCCATTACTGAGCCCTTTAAGTAAAAGCTATTTGACCACTTGTTGAGAACATTGTAGAATGGATTCTCAGTCAAGTTATGCGTTAAATCAAATCAGCTCTGAGGTCCCTTCTAATTCTGAGATACTGTGATTCTGTAACTCACATTTTGATGTTCTTTCTGTTTTATAAAACTGCTAATTGATGTTACTAAATCTATTTTAAAAATTAATTGATGAATTGATTTTTAGTTTTCAACATTCACTTCCACAAGATTTTGACTTCTAAATTTTCTCCCCATCTCTCCCCTCTCCCTTCCCCAAGATGGTGTGCATTCTGAATACCCCTTCCCCCAATCTCCTTCCCTTCTATCATCCCCCTCCCTTTTCTTATCCCCTTCCCCTTCTATTTTCCTGTAGGGCAGGATAGATTTCTGTTCCCCATTGCCTGTATATCTTATTTCCCAGTTGCATGTAAAAACAATTTTTAACATTTGTTTTTAAAACTTTGGGGTCCAAATTCTCTCCCTTCCTCTCTCCCCACCCACCCTCATTGAGAAGGCAAGCAACGCAATATGGATTATACATGAGTAGTCATGTAAAACACTTCTATAGTAGTCATGTTGTGAAAAACTAACTATATTTCCCTGCATTCTATCCTGCCCCCCATTTATTCTATTTTCTCCTTTGACCCTATTCCTCTTCAAAAGTTTTTGCTTCTGATTACCTCCTCCCCCAATCTGCCCTCCCTTGTATTAACCGCCCCCGCTCTTATCCCCTTCCCCCCTATTTTCCTGTAGGGTAAGATAGGTTTCCATACACAATTGAGTATGTATGTTATTCCCCTCTTAAGCCAAATCCAATGAGAGTGAAATTCATTCATTCCCTCTTGCTTCCCACTTCTTCCCTTCCACTGTAAAAGCTTTTCTTGTCTATTTTATGTGAGATTTACCCCATTCTATATTTTTCTTTCACTTTCTCCCAGTATAATCCTCTCTCACCCCTTAATTTTTTATTTTATTTTTTAGGTATCATCCCTTCATATTCAACTCACCCTGTGCCCTCTGTCTGTGTGTGTATCACACACAGACACACACACACACACACAGACACACACACACACACACACACACATACATATATTCTCTGCAACTACCCTGATACTGACAAAGGTCTCATGAGTTACAAATATCATCTTTCCATGCAGGAATGTAAACAGTTCAACTTTAGTAAGTCCCTTATGATTTCTTTTTTCTGTTTGTCTCTTTATGCTTCTCTTGAGTCTTGCATTTGAAAGTCGAATTTTCTATTCAGTTCTGGTTTTTTCATTAAGAATGCTTAAAAGTCTCCTATTTCATTAAATGTCCATTTTTTTCCCCCTGAAGGATTATACTCAGTTTTGCTGGGTAGGTGATTCTTGGTTGTAATCCTATCTCTTTTGACCTTTGGAATATCACACTCTAAGCCCTCTGTTCCCTTAATGTAGAAGCTGCTAAATCTTGTGTTACTCTGACTGTGGCTCCATCATACTTGAATTGTTTCTTTCTGGCTGCATGCAATATTTTCTCCTTGACCTGGAAACTCTGGAATTTGGCTACAATATTCCTGGGAGTTTTCTTTTGGAGATCTCTTTTAGGAGATGATTGGTAGATTCTTTCAATTTCTATTTTGCCCTCTGTTTCCAGAATATCATTGTGGTTTTCCTTGATAATTTCTTGAAAGATGATGTCTAGGCTCTTTTTTTGATCATGGCTTTCAGGTAGTCCAATAATTTTTGAATTATTTCTCCTGGATCCATTTTCTAGGTCAGTTGTTTTTCCAATGAGATATTTTACATTATCTTCTATTTTTTCATTCTTTTGATTTTGTTTTGTAATTTCTTCATTTCTCGTAGACTCATTAGCATTCTAATTTTAAAAGAATTATTTTCTTCAGTGAGCTTTTGGACTTCCTTTTCCATTTGCCCAATTCTGCTTTTTAAGGCATTTTTCTCCTCATTGGCTTTTTGGACCTCTTTTGCCATTTGGGTTAGTCTATTTTTTAAGGTGTTATTTTCTTCAGTATTTTTTTGGGTCTCCTTTATCAAATTGTTGACTCATTTTTCATGACTGTCTTGCATCACTCTCATTTTTCTTCCCAATTTTTCCTCTACTTCTCTTACTTGCTTCTCAAAATCCTTTTTGAGCTCTTCTATGGCATTGGACCAATTCATATTTTTCTTAGAGGCTTTGGATGTAGGAGCTTTGACTTTGTTGTCTTCTTCTGGTTGTATGTTTTGATCTTCTTTGTCACCAAAGTAAGATTCTATAGTCTGAGTTTTTTTCTACTGTTTGCTTATGTTCCCAGCCAATTACTTGACTTTTTAAATCTTTGTTAAGGTAGGGCTCTGCTTCTAGTGTGGAGGTTGTACTGTCCCAAGCTTCAGGGGTTTTGTGCAGCTGTTTTCAGAGATACTTCTAGGGACCTGTAAAGGTGGTATGATAAGGGGCAAGGTTTTTACTCTGTTCTTGGCCTGTGCTCTGGTCTATGAGTGACCAGAAACACTTTTCTGCCTTGGAACTGTGAAGAGGATTCTCTCTCCACTGCCACCACAAGCTCCATTATGCCAGCACTCCTCCTTGCCCCAGGACTACAACCCAGATTCAAGCATTGGAAAAACAAGAGAATCCTGACTCAGCACCAGCAAAGAGATCCCTGCAATCCCTCTCTGATCAGCTGCTTGATCTCCCCCACCATTTGCCGACTGAGCTGCCTCTGCCACTGCTGCTGCCCCAGGGTTGTGCCATGACTGGGGCTGGACTGTGCTCCTCTCTCACCCAGGCCCAACAGACCTTTCCTACTGACCTTCTTAGTTGTCTTTGGTGTTTGTGGGTTGAGAAGTCTGGAAACCACCACAGCTGCTAGTGATTCAGTCCCCTGAGGCCTGCTCCAGGTTTGCTGAGGCCTGGTCTTCGCCTGCATGACCCCTGATGAACTGTGGTCCTCTCCCAGTCAGGCACAACACACCTTTCCTATCAACCATCCAGATTGTCCTGGTCTGGAAATTTGTTTCACTCTGCCTTTTTGTGGGTTCTTCTGCTCTAGAATTTGTTTAGAGCCATTTTTTACAGGCACTTATGTGGTAAAGGAAAGATCATTGATATAAAGTGAGATGTCTCGGATTCAAATTACAGCGTTGCTGCTTACTGGTGGTGTGATTCCAAACAAGTTCTTCAACTCTCTGGGCCTCAATTTCCTCATTTGAAAAATGAGATTAGACTCAATGATATCTAAGATCCTTTTCAACTCTAAAATTCTGTTACCCTGATACATCTAATTCTATTGTTAAGAACGCAGAATTTGTCAGAAGTGGGTGAGTGAGTCAAGTACAGAATCATAAAATGTTAGAGCTGAAAGGAATCTTAGAAATCATCTAGTCCAATTTTTTTCATGCTTCATCACTCATTTCATTTTGCATCAGTTCATGTAAGTCTTTCAAGGTTTTCTGAAATCCATTTGCTCATCATTTCTTATAGCATAATAGTATCCCATCATATTCACATACTACAACTTGTTCAGCCATTCCCCAATTGATGGACATCCCTTCAATTTCCAATTTTTGCCACCACAAAAAGAATTCCTATAAATATTTTTATACATGTAGGTCCTTTCCCCTTTTTAATGATCTCTTTGTGATATAGACTTAGTAGCTGTATTGTTTGACCAAAGGTTATACACATTTTGATTGCCCTATAGGCATTGTTCCAAATTGCTCTTCAGAATGGTTGGATCAAAAAAATTGTGATTCTTTTTTTAGGCAATTGGGGTTAAGTGACTTGCCCAGGGTCACACAGCTAGTGTTATGTGTTTGGCCTGAGGCCGGATTTGAACTCAGATCCTCCTGACTTCAGGGCCAGTGCTCTATCCTCTGCACCACCTAGCTGCCCCTGCGATTCTTTAAGATGAGGAGCACATTCCTAGAATGGTGACAATCATGGTCAAGGTACAAAGGCAGGTGCTATTTACAAGAAATTGTGAGAAATACAGTTTGACTGGATCTCCTTCCCTCCCCAGCCTACGCTGCTGACTTATCTCCACAGGTATCATACCATATCTATCATACCATAGAAACCTCTTAATTTTGGGAGCTCATTCCACCTCTGTACTACTTTTCACATTGAAAGTATTCTCTTTCCCTTGTACCTCAACTTCTATTGGCTGGTTCCTCCAAGAACCTCTCGTTTAAGGAGGAGGCCGAGGCTGAAGGCGTCTTCGTCCCTCTCCCAGTTGCTCCGCTGACTCATCTCCAGAGGACTTTCTCTACCTTTTTCCTCCAATCTGTCCTTTTTAGCTCTGTTTTGTATGTTGTCTTCCCCCATTAAATGCAACCTGAGGGCAGGGATCATAATTTTTTTGCTCCTATTTGTATTCCTAGCACTTAGCATACTGCCTGGCATGTAGTGAGTGCTTAATAAATATTTACTGACTGATTAACTGACTATATATAGTGTGTGTGATGGTAGTGGTGGCGAGTACTGTACCTTGAAAGGTAGGCTGAGGCTAGGCAATGAAGTCTTCTAAATGCTATGTAGGAGTACATATTTGAGCCTGAAAATAATAGGGAGTTCATTGAGAAGGGGGATAACATGATCAGATTTATGCTTGATTTAAACGTTCAAATTTGACTTGAATTTGCAATCTTGACTTGAATATGACTCATCTTGAGTTCTTAGACAAAAAGATGAGGTCAAGCTCCTAGTTTGGGGAGCGAGCACTTAATGCCGCTACAAGTAGAATAGGTTGCTGTGAGAGAGGGTGAGTTCCCTTTCACTAAAGATCTAACAACATCTGAAAGATCACTTGTCAGATGTTGTGCAATGGGAACTCTTTAGAAGGTTAAATTAGATGACCATAGTAGTCCATTCTTGAGATCTATTACTCTGCAAAAGACACTAAAAGTCTCATAGAATTCCTAAACCCATCCTCTCTTTTTAAATTTTTTTTTTCCAACCAATAATAATTGAGAAGGAAAGAAAAATAAAACCCCTGTATAGTCAATCAAGTATACAATCAAGTATAATCAAGTAAAAGAAATCCTTCCATTGGCCATGTTCCAAAGGAACATAAAAGAAATGTAGGCCAGGGTATCTACTCCAATCCCTTCATTTTATAGAAGTGGAAACAGACCGAGAGCAGCCTGTTCCAAAAATGTGTCTCCATTTCCACTTCAAAATTTCTACGTAGGATGGTATTTTGTCAGTTAGTTAATAATCATTATTAAGGGGCTATTATGTGTCAGGCATTGTGTCAAGCTCTGGCAATAGAAAAAGAGTCAAAAGACAGTACACACACACACACACACACACACACACACACACACACACACACTTGGAAGCTCTAGATTTTAGCTCTAATGTTTCTGGGAGTTTTCATTTTGATTTTCTTTCAGGAGATGGAATCTTTCTATTTCCACTTTACCCATTCATTCTAAGAGATCTTTTATGATTTCTTGAAATATGATGCCTAGGCTTTTTTTTTTTCCTCATTGCTTTCAGGTTTCAATGATTCTTAAATTATCTCCTCACTCTGTTTTTGAGGTCAGTTGTTTTTTTTTTGTTATGAAGTAACACATTTTCTTCTATTTTTAAGTCTTATGATTTTGTTTTAATATTTCTTGTTGTCTTGTACAGTCATTTTTCATTTGTCCATTCCAGTATTCAGGTAGTTTGTTGCTTAGGTAAGGGACCAAGTTTCTATTTTTCTCTAGTTCTCTTATTTATAAAAAAAAATTAAAGTCTTAAAAAACTCACTTTAGCTCCTTCATTCTAAGAATTCCAATTGAACTTATGTTTAAACTGTGTTTTTCTTTGAGGCTTTGCTTGTAGGTATTCTGGTGTTATTTTCTTTTTCTAAGTTTATATCTTAAGCATTCTTACCATCATTATTATGGTTGGAGTCTTTTTTGTTTGCTCATTCTTCCAGCCTACTTCCTGACCTCAGACTTTATGCTAGGGCTGGGCTCTGCACATTTCTGGAAGGAATGTCTGGACTAAGCTTGTATCCTCTTGGGTCCTGCTGCTGCTTTTTTGGGATGTTGAGTTTCGTGTTATTATAGGATCTGAGAGACAGCTCAGGATGGGGACCTGCAAGCCTTCTGTGTTCCCAAAGAGGTCAAATTCAGAGGGAAGTTTGATTACTGCTCTCCTGGTCCGAACAATACACCTGAGAATTTGCTCCTAGTCAGAGTTCCTGTAGGTTGCTTCTAGAGTCAGTCACTATCAGTCAGTTTGAGAGCTCTGCTGGTTCAGAGTGATGGCATTGTAGGCTTCTCTTTCGTCTGGTATTTCTTCTCTGTTTTTTTTCCCATTACAGGCTCCAGACTGGGATAGGGGCCAGAACCTAGACCCCATTCCTCTTTTGGGATCAGGGCATAATGTACATTTTTACTTCTGATCTTACTTATTGCTCAGTCTCCAGCTTAGGGCCCACAACTAACCCTCACCCTAGATGCCACCCTTAGTCACAGGTCCCCTATTTGCCTTCCCTTGATCAATGACTCAAACCTGAGTAGTGAGCATAAGTGTTGCTAGTTGGCACCTATTCTTGCACTCTGTACAATATCAGATTTTTCTGTGGGAGATCTAGAATCTCTTCTTGCGCTGGTACATAGTCTGTGTCTATATGATAACGCTCTGGGTAGCTGTTCCTGGCTAGACCCCATCTTCAGTGTCTGCAGACCTTAATGTCTATCTCTTTATGCTAACCTGGGCTGGAAAAAATAACTCTGATTTTTTTTTTTGGATTTCCTGATTATGACTTAGTTTGTTGTGTCTTCTAGATCTGCTTGGAAGAGTTGTGAGGTAGAGCTCATCTGTATTTCTTCCTAAAACTCTGTTTCTTTTCCACCCCTTCTTTGTATCCCTTATCACTTTAGGAAGCATTATTTGGGGAAGTTTAAAAGAAGAAAGATACCCATGTCACCTGAGGGCACTTTCCTTAGCTTCTTTATTTCATTCCCAACCACTACCATTTTATAGCTGGGGAAACTCAAATTGATTCTGATTGAAATCTAGCTAATGACTCCTAGAGTGTTAAAGCCGAAGGTAATTTAGAGATCAATCAATCTAGTTTCCACATTTTACAGATTGAGAAATTAGGACCAGGAGAGAAACAAAGATACTTGCCCAAAATCAGTCACATAGTTACTAAATAGTTGAAGCACAAATTAATTGAATGGTTCTATTAATTCCAACAATAATCGAGTATTAATCATGAAGCAAATGAGCTTGAGTGAAGATGACTTTAGGTTGAAATCACAATTTTGAAACACAAGAACTTGCATAGTAACTAAAAAAGCTATATGGTCAACAAGATGAGTTAATCCTTGCTTCCTTCAACTTAGTCTACTAACTAGAGAATGCCTTTCCTTATCTCTTTTGTTATTAGTGCTTCCTTCCTCTTCATATAATATTGTATTTATCTCTGTTTAGTAATAATATCTAGCATACATGTAGCACTTCAAGGTTTGCAAAATGCTTTGCGCATGATATCTCATTTTATCCTGACAACAGTCTTGTAAGGTAGATAATATTACTATCCTCATTATACAGACGAAGAAACTGAAGCACACAGTGGTTAAAGCCAAATTTGAACACAAGGCTTCCTGATTTCAGTTCCAAGCCCTACTCATTGTATCACCTAGCTGCCTCAATATTTAAGTGTTGTAGCCTGTCATAATAGAATGGGAAGCACTAGAGACAAGGGGATGTTTTTCATTCTGTCTTAGTAACATTAACATATAACACAGTGTTGTGCGCAAAATAAGGAAGCTTAATAAATGTTTGGGAATTGAATTAAATTGAGTTCATGTGAGGTGTATATATAGCACTGAATTTGCATCTAAGATTCTTTTTAGCTTTAAGACTCTATGTTTCTTTGAAGTTATTGTAACCCAAGTTGCCTGAATGTCATATTAATGGTACAATGATCCTCTCTCACTGGGGAGATTATGGAATGCTTCAGGGAGAAGGAAATGTCTGAATTGGTCCTTGAAGGATGAATAGAAATTAAAGAGTTGGACATTCATCATTCATTCATCCATTCATTCAACAAGCACTCGTTAAGTGTTTGCTATGTGATAACCACTGCTAGATGTTAGGAATACATAGAGGGAAAAAGAGGAAACAGTTCCTTCCCAAAGAAATTTACATTCTACTTGGAGGGGGATGGATGTATACACATACACAGATATACCTATATACATATATGAATATGTGTAGGGACACATATAAGGTATACATAAATTTATGTAATACATGTATATGTGTACATATAGAAATAGAAAATATATAAAGAGTAAATACAAAGTAATTTTTAGGGAGGTACAATGAAAATTGGGAAAGAAGATTGGGAAGATCTTCTTCTAGGAGGTGGCGCCTGAGCTGCGCCTTCAATGAAACCATCTAAGAGGTGGAGTTTGGGAGGGAAGACATGGTGAACAGCCTAAAAAAGACATGGAGACAAGATGGAAGGCTTTTAATAAAGACAGCAAAGGAATAGTTTGTCTAGAACTTGGAGAAGATGAAGGGGATGATGTGTAATAAGTCTGGAAACATTGGCTTATGCCAATTTGTAAGGGGTTTTAAATGCTAAGGAAAAGAGTCTCCATTTTATCTGAAAAAAGGAGGTATAAGAGCTTTTTGAGTCAGAAAATGACATAGTTATACCTGTGCTTGAAAAGTGTAACTTTAGTATCCATGGGAAGGGTGAATTGGAAAATGGAAAGACTAGAGGTAGGGAGACTCATTAGGAGATTTTTGCAGGAGTACAGGCAAGAGCTGATGAGGGTCTTACTAGGATGAGTGGTGAAAGGAGATGGATGCAGAGAATGGTGTAGAGGTAGACTTAGTAGCTGATTGGATATGGGAAGAGGAAGGATAATGAAGAATTGGAGATAACTCTGAGGTATGAAGCTAGGTTACTGGAAGGATGATAGGACCCTCAACAACACAACAACAACAACAACAACAACAACAACAACAACAACAACAAAAGAAGTTGTAGAGAGAGGTTTTGGGGAGATACAAGTCCCAAAAGTATTAGTGCATTTTCAAGTTATCCTAGCTACAATTGTATATTGAGTTTCATTTTTGACATGTTAAATTTAAGATATTTATAAGATAACCAGTTGAAAATGTATAATAGACATCTGTGATATGAGAACAGAGTTTAAGAGAGAGATCTGGATTTGCTGTATAGGTCTGGGAATCATCTGCAGAGAGATTACAATTGAATTCATGGTAGCTAGTGGTAGCTAGTACCCACTAAAAGAGAGGGTAGATAGAGAGAAGAGGGGTAAGACAGAACCTTGGAGGATAGTCACAATTAGGGGATTGGACATGGATGTATATGGTAAAAAAAACAAAACCCTGAGGAAGTGGTCAAATAGGTAGGAATAGTAGAATTAAAAGAGAGAGAGGTATTATGAAAACTCAGAGGAGAAAAATCTTCCAGAAGGAGAGGGTGGTCAATAGCATCAAATATTCTAGTGGTAAAAATTGATGAGGACTGAGAAAGGAGCCCCAGATTTGATTTTGAAGATAGCAACTTTGGAGATAGCAATCTCAGTTGAGTGATAAGACTGAATGCCAGGCTAAGGAATTTGTAGTTTATTCAGTAACTAATGGAAAACCATTGAAACTATTTGAATAGGCAGGTTGGGTGAGCAGGAAAAAGGTGGCATAACCAAAACTGTGCTTTAGGAAAATTAATCTGTTGGCAGTGTGGAAAATGGATTAAAGGAATAAATAAGGGAGAGGCTGGAGGCAGAGATACCAGTTAAGGAGCTATTGCAAAAGTATGGGGCATGAAGTAAAAGGAATAGGACCAAGAGTTGTAACTGTGGGAATAGAAAAAAAAATGGAAATCCTCCCCTCTTTTGTTACAGAAATGATGGACTACAGTAGAGACAGACATACATCCTAGGGCATGGCCAAGGTATTGATTTATTTTCTTTGCTTGACAATACATTTTTGTTACAAAGCCGATCTTTGGAGGAGGGATGCGAGTTATTGGTTAGTGATAGAGATCCAAAAAAAGAGTTTTAATAAAACATTTAAATTATTCAAGGAAAAAAAAGAAATACAGGAGACACATAGATCAATTCGTCACTATCTTGTTATGATATATGTGTATATATGTGTGACATCTATCTACTTATCCATCTATACATATACGTATATATGTGTGTGTGTTTATACACACACACACACAGTGGGCACTTAATAAATATGTATTGACTTGACACTACAAAGAGAGAGATGGGGAGAAATTCAGACTTTCATAGTCCCTCGAACTTCACTTGGCCAATCACTTTCACATTCTCCCAAACATTGCACTGTGAACCTCATAAAAGATGAATCAGTTAGAAAGTCATTTACTAGCCTTGAATATAGTGAAAACTTAGCTTCAACATGCCTTCTAGCCCAGCCCTGGTGCAGACAGGTCCTCTGAAGCCCATCTCCAGTATGTGCTCCTCTGTGCTCATACCCGTCAGCCACAAGTAACTGCTAAGATTCCTCCTGTCTCTAAGATTCATGGTCTGAGGAGCAATTGAGTCATCTGGCAGAATGGGAACCCAAGAGAACAATTTCGACCCAGGCCATATAGCTAAAGTTAGAAAACATCCATTTGTATTGTCATGGCCAGTATGGTTTTGTGACTTTTTCTAGCAGATGAGGCACCCAGGAGTGGGAGAAGAAAAAGAATAAGGTGAGAGGTTATACAGAGAATCACAGACACAAGAGAAAACTCTGCCAAGGCATGTGAAGCTTTTGAACTCTGAACAAGAATGTTGTTCAAATGTCTGATCTTTCAAAGTCAGATCCAGAAGAGAAAGAAATTTCTCAGTAGAAGGGCCTGTTCAGGGAAAGGCTGCAAAAGATAGATCTGGAGAGTGTTCCATGAAGTATCTATTTACCTGCAGTATGGAAGAGAGTTGCTGATTGTTCCTTTTCTGGGTTAAATGAAATGCAATTGAAATCTCAGCATGAAGTATTCAAGTGGGGCACAATGGGCCTTTTCCAGACTGCTGGGCTGGGATATTGCTAACTGGGCATCTAAGGCTAAGCAAGCTTGAAGAAGATATTTACTTTATAGTATTCATGAACAAAAGAGACAGCAGGCTTATTTGTCATTATTGAGGCAGAGGAATGGGAAGAGATGGGCTCTGTAGAGTACAGTAAGGAGAACACGGGATTTGGAGTCAGAGAGCTAGTCTGTCACTTGCTACCTCTTTTCCCTTGGGGAAGGCACCCACAGAACCAAAGTTCTTCCTCTGCAAAATGAAGGGACCGGACTAGATTACTTCTAAGGTTCCTTCTAGCCCCATATCTTTAATGCTATGATCCCTCTCACTCAAGGAATTTATAAGAAAGACACACAGAGAGACGGACAGAGAAAGAGACAGAGAGAGTGAGATGAAAACAGAGAGGGACAAAGAGAGAGGCCGAGACAGAGAGAGACACAGAGAAAAACAGACACAGAGAAAAGAAGGGGGGAAGAGAGAGGAAAGAGAGAGGCGGAGACAGAGGGAAACAGACAGAGAGAAGATGAAAGGGGGAGACAGAGAGGACAGAAGAGGAAAGAAAAAGAGAGACAGAGAGACAGAGAAGAGGAAATGGAAGAGAGACAGAGAAGAGAGGAAAGAGAGAGAGAGTGAGAGAGAGAGAGAGAGAAACAAAGAGGCAGAGACAGAGAGAGACACAAAGAAAGACAGAAACACAGAAAAGGAGAGAGGGGGGAGGGAGAGAAGAAAGAGAGAGGCAGAGACAGAGGGAAACAGACAAAGAGAAGAGGAAAGGGAGAGACAGAGAGAGGAGAGAAGAAGAAAGAAAAAGAAAGACAGAGAAGCGGAAATGGAAGAAAGACAGAAGAGAGGAAAGAGAGAGAGAGAGACAGACAGAGAGACAGAAAGAGAGCTGGATTGAGAGAGAGACAGAGACAGAGACACACAAAGACACACAGAGGGAGACAGAGACAGGGACAGAGACAGAGAACAAGACACAGAGACAGAGACAGAAAGTTGGAGACTGGCAGACAGAACGTTTGTATAATTCTATTCTACAGAATCTAGAACCTACACATAGTCTTTTCAAGAGCAATGGCTAGGATAAAAAGTAGAATAATTCAGTCAATTCAGACTTGTAGTCTGGTATAGGGGAAAGTGTAAAAGACTAAAAGAATGAAAAGCAGTTTGATGTAGGGGGAGGAATCCTGAGCTTGGAGTCAAAAGGGGAAGAGAATGAACATATAACTATATCTAGAAACATTTTAGGTGTTCTCTCTCTCTCTCTTCATATCTATCTATCTATCTATCTATCCATCTATCTATATCTATCTGTCTATAGAGAGATGCATAAATGAATGAATAGGTAGATAGATACATAGATAGCACCTAAAATGTGCCAGACACTATGCTAATCACTTTACAATACTATCTCGTTTGATCCTCACAAGTACCCTGGGAGGTAGATGCTTTTGTTATCTCCATTTTACAGATGAGGAAATGGAGAGAGACAGAGGCTAAATGACTTGCTCAGGGTCACACAGCTAGTTAATGTCTGAAGCTGGATCTGAATTCAGGTCTTCCAAACTCCAGACCTGGTGCTCTACCCACCTCTGTACCACCTATCTGACTTCAAATTATAATTCTTCTATTTACTATCTCTGTGATCTCAGGCAAGTCATTTAACTTCTCTGAATGTCAGTTTCCTCATCTCCAAATAAGGAAGTTGGGCTTGACGGTTCCTAAACTTTTTTTTCACTTTAAATGTATGAGACTTACATATTAAAATGAGGGACATAGCATTAGGTAATCATAGAGGTCACTTTTCAGTTCTAACTCTATGATCCTAAGATTCTTATTCTGGCTTTACTGTTTACTAATTGTATGACTTTAGGAAAGTTCCTGAGCCTCAGTGACCTTATCTATAAAATGGGTAGAATAATACACAACATTCTGGTAAGGAGAAAATGAGATGAAAGATGTAAAGGTGATCTGAAAAATATAAAACCTTAGATAAATATGTTAGGCAATGTAGTAATAGCCAGTCCCTTTCTCCTTTAACTGAATCAAGTGGATTTTTTTTCTGTTGGTGTTGATTATCTCTATCCCATCAGCCCAGCTGGGCTTTTTCCTTTTCCCATCTCTGCTCGTTAGTTTCCTAATGGGGAACCTTAATCATGTGGGAAGCTTCTCAGAGCCTATGACCACTGACTGTCAAGTGAAACCTAGCTGATCTGGGAGCTGCAGGGTTTTCAATATTCCTTAGTAGAAAGAAGTGAGACATCAATAAGCAACCAATACAATCATTTGAAACTAGCATTCCATACTACCAGAGTATAATCAAGAAACCCCAGCATTCCTATCTTGACTTAATGAGTTATATAAACAGGGGGAGCTAATATACATTCCAGAGATGGATTCTTAAAGGAAGGATGTGGTTGTGCAGAGAATGAAATGTAAGTGTCCCTTGTACAGCCTATCTTGCCAGACCGTTACTTTGCTATGAATTTTGCTGATTGTAAATGGTATTTGCTTCAGACATCAGTTTGGTGTATAGATTGATCTGGGGGCACATAGATCTTTGTATGCTCCTAAATCATTTATATGGAGTCTTAACCAAATTCAGAGGGCACATCTTACCACTCTCACTATTTTCATCCTAATAGTGCCCCTAAAATTTTTGTCAGGCTTATACTGCCTTTCTCTGTCATTCTGCCAGTAGAAAGTACCCATTCTTTTAGGCCCAGCTCAAATGCCTTCATGTAACCTCTGGATCTCTTTCCTCAACCAGAAGTTACCCTTCTTTTCTATCAACTCTCACAGCACTTTGTGCTTGTCTTATATTTCTTACACTCTATTCTGAATTATAGCTATTTGTGTTCTTTTCTAATTTTTGCCCCCACTAGAGTGTTAGAGCCTTAGGGCCAGGACCCTTATCTTTGTATCCTTAGCATTTTTTCATATAATATTGTAGACAGGAAATAAATTTTTTTGAATTGTTGGATTGAATAGGCTTTTGTTACCATGGGCAATACAGTTCAATGAACATATAAACATACTCAAGCACCAGCTATGTGGGTAGCAAAGGAGAGACTATCTAATTGCTGCTAGAATACCATCAACATGCCTCCGTCTCTGGTATCATAAAGAAACATTCACACTTACAGTGACCTAATTCAATGTCTATTACATGGGATCATAGAATTTAGACCAAAAACAGTCTAGAAATCACTTAGTCTAATCACCTCATTTTTCAGATAAAGAAACTGAGTCTGAGAAGTAAAATGACCAGGTCATGTAGGGAAGGTAATAGTAAAGTAAAGAGTCAAAACTAGGTACCCAGACTCCAAATACAGTGTTATTTCCACTTTACTCAACTGTGGAGAGCTAGAAGCACTTTCCTTCCAACTGAGTAAATGTTTCAGAAAAAGCCCTCTTACTCATTACTCTTTCTGAATTAGACAAATTCTCCAACTTTCCTGAAATGTGAAGGTGACATGGATGGCATTTACCTCTAAGAGAAGAAATTACAATCTGTAATTATGTATTTAATTTCTCTTTGGATAGAAAAGAATAGGAAGAAATACTACACCTTGCTACCAAATTGAATAGTTAACATAGTTTTGTTAAAAAAAAAACACATCAATCCAAACATGCGTAACAACCCCTTTCTTCACCAATTTACATACACACACAGTACACAAACACACACATATATATACTCACACACACTCACATACACACACACACACACACACACACACACACACACACACACACACGCCACACCCATAGTTACCAATCAGAAGGATGAGGAGTTCTTGATAAAGTAGAGAGGATCACCAGGCTTCAGCCTTCACTTGCATAGACTACCTACCTTGAAATCCCCAGGAGGAGAGTCATTTTATGATGTTGCTATTGCTGGGCATTTCAAAAGGATACACATATTCATAGTCATTATACAATGAAGGTGCTTCCTTGTCTTTGGTCATTAAATTAAGTCTTGAAGTGTCCCTTGGCAATCCTATAATGGATGCTCTGATAGCATCATACTGATACCATCTCTAGTGACTTTGTAAGCCCCAACACTCCCACCTGACCCCACTATACAACATCTATCCATGCTCTCATGCTAACTCTTTGCAAATGAAAACTTCCCCAATAAATGATTCATATTTATAGTTAATAGTACTAGTTTAATACATTTATATTCCAGAAAGAAAAGATTTTGGATTACAATTTGCTAGCCATATGACCCCAAGGCATGGCATACAATTGAAGTTCTGATTGGTTTCTTCATCAAGTTGCATTACTTATTCATTAGGGTTGCTATGAAGATAAAATGAGACATGGCAATACTTTGTGGTAGCAAAAATCTGATGAACAAAAGGGGATATCCATTGATTGGGAAATAATGGAAACTATTTGGCATATATGTGGAATAGAATACTATTATGCTGTAAAAAGTTATGAGTATTCTAAGAAACACGAGACTTATGTGAACTGATGTAGAGTCTAGAAAGCAGAAATAAGAGAACAATTTAAACAATAACAATAATCATATAAGGGAAAATAACACTAAAAGACAAAAATTCACATTAATGTAATGACTGATCTTGATTCCAGAGTACTGATGATGAAACAGTTTCCTTTTCTCAAGAGGAATGAGGTGAATGATGGGTGTGGAATATTGAATGTGCTCTAAAGACATAGTTTATGACATATATTTTAGTTTGTTTTGTTTAGCTACTCTTTGTTACAAGGCAATATTCTATTTGGTGGGGTCACTGAAAGTAACAGTGATAGAAGAAAAACAGTCATTAATCAAAATTATGAGATCATATCTATATAATATGTCATACATCTTAAAGTTTCATGAAAATGTGTTATTTCAACATAATCTCATCCAGGGTCACAACTATAAAGACAGATGTAAATAATAAATGACCCTTCTGGCCTGAAGCATCTTATCTTACAAGAATGGGTAGCACCCTGATTTTGACTTTTGGTTGATCTAATTATCAGCACTTTCCCTAGACTAAAATCACATGGAAAAATGACATTAAATTAACTGAGAGCCCGATATTCGACAAATAGGCATTTCCTTCTTATATTTTGGAGGGTTCTTTCTCGACTCCTTGAGTTTTCTGATGGCCTTCTTTGGGAGTATGTCTTGTTAGTTAGCAGAGCCAATGACAAATTAAAGAAATATGAGAAGGAAGACAGATTCTTGGCATTTCTTTCAGCTTTCAGTTTTCTAAGAATGCCATGGTTTCTTATAATTCAATTCAAATTAATTAAATTTTTAAAGCTGTGATTGTTACACTTAAAATAGAACCTTAATGTTTGTTGGACATCAGTTACAGTCTATCATTGGGTTCATATTCTAAGCTTGGTAGAACTTACCAAAGTTTTCATTCCTACTGGCATAGCCTTTGGGATCCCATTATCAAACTTTATGCTACAATTTGCCATTAAAGTTGGACTTTGGCACTCTCTCAAGTAATTTACAATCTAATAGCAGCGGAAAAACTTGCATGAGTATCTGCCTTAGGAGAGGTGAGTCAGATATGTGCAAAGGAGAGATCTGAACAAAGCTTTGTGAGAAATTCTAAGAGACTTCTTTTACCTGATTGGGAAGAAGAGGAGTCAGAAAAGGATACATGGAGGTAAAGGAGACTGATTTGCATAGCTCAGCTCAGCAGTGTAAAGGATGGGATTGGAGTTATACTATGGGTGGAGATAGACTGCAGGTAGGAAGAATAGTTAGAAGGCTTACAATAGTCTACTAACTATTCTAGGTAGTCGAGGTGAGTACTACCTTTCCTGCACCAATCTCTTTGCTGATCTCCAATCTCACATTTCCAATTGCCTTTCAGACATCTCAAACTGAATGTTGCAGAAATTTTTAACTCAATATTTCCAAAACAGAGCTCATTATGTTTATTGTTATAGCCTGCTGGTGGGTCTGCCTGCCTGGAGTCTATCCCTACTCCAATCCAACCTCCATTCAGCCATTAAAGTTATTTTTCTAATGTGCAGGACTGATCATGTCACACCCCATATCCCCCCACTCAATAAACTCCAGTGTCTTTCTATTGTCCAGGAGCAAATACCAAGTGCTCTCTTCGGCCTTCAAAGCTTTTTATAATCTAGCTCCCTCCTACCTTTCCTTAGATTTTACTCCCTGACATGTACTCTTAGTAACACTGGCCTCCTGTCTGTTCCATGAAAAAATGGCCATTTCCCGAGCCTGGACCACTCTCCTCCTCTCTGACTACAGACCTCCCCAGCTTCCTTTAAGTTCTAACTAAACTCTCACTTTCCATGGGAATCTTTCCTCATGCTCTCTTAATTCTAGCATCTTATTGTTTTGTTGTTCAGTTTTGTCTGATTCTACAGAACTCCATGGTCCACGTGGTTTTCTTGGCAAAAATACTGGAATGGTTTGCTAGTTACTTCTCCAGTGTGTTGTCATTTCACAGATGAGGAACTGAGGCAAATAGGGGATAAGTGTCCAGGTTCACACAGCTAATAAATGTCTGAGGCTAGATTTGAAGTCAGATCTTCCTGACTCCAGGCCAGGTGCTCTATCCACTGTACTACATAGCTGCCACAATTCTAGAGTCTATCCTCTATTAATTATTTCCCATTTATCCTGTATATAGCTTGCTTCCTATATATTTGCATGCTGTTTTTCTCATTAGATTATAAGCTCCTTGAGGGCATGGACTATTCTTAGCTCCCCCTTTTTTGTATCCCTAGTGCTTAGCTCAGTGCCTGACACACAATAGGCATTTAATAAATGATTGACTGCTTACTTTGTGTAAGTACTGCATGGGGGATACAAAGATAAAGAATGACATAATCTTAGTCTTCAAAAAGCTAGCATTCTAACATCAGAAATATTGCATATACTCATAATGGAAGGTAGGGTTTGGTGTGAAAAAAAAAGAAGAATTTGAGGAGGAAGGGAGAGACAGAGGGGATCATTGCAGGTTAGGGATGAGGGGAGTGGAAGAGACAACTGAGCTAAGCCTTTAGAGAAAGATAAAAAAAGGTCTTAGAATCATAGAACCATAGAATGGTAGAGATCTTCTAATCCAACCCTCTTTTTTCCTAGAGGAGGAAACTGAGGCTCAGAGAGATGAAAATTGCCCAAGGTCATGAAGCAAGTAAATGAGAGAGACAGACTTGGATCCTTGTCTACTGATTCCAAGTTCTTGTATCGAGCTGAAATAGCTTTTCTCTACCTGCTGTCAACATTCACTCTGTCTTTTAGAGTCACATGGAACTGATTCCAATTCAATTTAACAACTAGGCAGCGAGGTGGCACAGTGACTAAAGCACTGAGCCTGGAGTCAGGAAGACAGGTGTTCAAATCCTGCCTCAGACACTTAGCTGTGTGATCTTGGACAAGTCACTTAACCTCTGTTTGTCTCAGTTTCTAAAAAGGTAATAATAATACCATTTCCCTTTCAGGGTTGTTGTGAGGATTAAACAATAGTGTGTTTGTGAAGTACATTACAAACCTTAAAGCACTGCATAAATGTTAGCTAACAAAACAATTATTAATTGTTCTATGTTCTAGGCAAAATGCTGAGGCTACAAAATAAACAAAACAAAACAAAAACAAAATAAGTCCTGCCCACAAGGAGCTCATATTCTATTATGAAGAACTAGCAGTACGCATATAACTCAATACAAAATAAACACAAAATAACCTTGCCAAGTGGGGGATTTGGGACACCAATAAGGAAGTTGGGAAGAGTATTGTAGTTTAAATGTGTATGCTGATTACAGCCACTACAAAAGCAGGAATTCTTGGGATCTTCTCGGCTGTAGAACACTTTTCTTATCCTCAAGTGAGACTGTTTTTCCTCTCCATTGTACTGACAACAACATGGACTAATGGATACTTAGAGACTTGTAGTTACTATATGGTGAGAAAGCACAAATTGAGTGCTGATGACAGAGAGTTGTGAGCAAATTGTAGGTAGCCTGGTGAACTGAAGGGTTCTTATGAAAGCCTAGAACCTCTTGGACATGTAGCTATGGGAAGAACCCAAAATTACCCCCCTGAGCAAAGGATTCTGCTTCAGCCTGGAAACATTCTAAAACATTCCAATCTATCATCACAATGTAAGCAAGATTAGCATGGAGCATGCTCAGAGTTTCCTTTCTGCTTCTGGCCATGTATGACTCAAAGCTAAGGGCTTTCTCTTTGAAATGAGCAATTTTTTAAAAAAATAAAAGCAATTCTCTTATTGGCCATTAAACAGGAAGAACCAGTTATTCAGCAGAACTTGAAAAAGGGAGTGACTTCACTCCTAGAATTCTTCTCTTTCTCCCTATGGATGGTGTCAGGATTATTTCAAGCTACTTCCCAGGAGGGTTGGGGAGGATAGTTCATCTAGGGTATCACATGGGGAAAAAGAAAAAAAAAACAACTGAAAACATGGTAGCAAAAGTCCAAGACCTGCTTAGGCATTCCTGTTCTAGGTTTTAGGCTGCTTCATATTTCTGTTCTTTTTTGGCTTTAGGTGATTATTTATCCTGAGAAGGGATTGTCCAGGTTTGGAGGCAATGTTATAAGTTGGAGCAGTTTGGTTGTCCTGGTTCCTTTGATTGGAGCTGACTGGCAACAAGAGAGAGAATCTCAGACAATAATGCCAGCCTTTTTGGAACAAATGGCCACTAACAAGAGAATGAGCTGCAGCTCTGGCCAGGCTTGCCAGAAGATAGCTACCATGAGGGGAACAGTGCAGAGCCGAGGTGAAATATAGAAGGTTTAATTAGTAGTTTCTCAAAATATCATATGTTTAGATGAGGTTTAAGTATTAATAACCCAGGAGAGTATAACAGATATTATTACTTTCACTTATTTGAGTATATTTCTGTTAATTGTGTACTTACGAATGTTCTATGTTCAGCATTTCTTTTGTGTGGAGGAAAAATAAATAACTGTCCAATATATTATTCATAGTGTACATTTTTACTCCCCTCACTTTTGGGGAGAACTCATATATGAATAAAACCTAAACTTTAAGTAAATTGTTCTGGGGGCACTGGGGCAGTGTTCTAGTGAATATGAGAAAAGAGTTCCTAACCAGGAACTCTTATTAAAGGTCAGGTTCCCTCAGGATTGAACCTAATTCATGATGAATTTATGGGTCCAGATCCTCTTAATGTGGAAGGAGAAGAGGATGCCATTCTCCAACCCCCAGTACCTAGTACTGCTTTTTATTGATAAAATAGCATTATTTCACATCGCTAGCGTAGGATCAAAAATCTAGCATTAAAAAGGAACTTAGAAGTTATTAAGCTCATCCTCCTCATTTTATAGATGAGGAAACTGAGGCACAGAAGGATGAAATGTTTGTGCAAGAGAAGCAGAGGCAGATTTCAAATCGAGATTCTGTGTCTCCAAGTTCCTTTACATTGCCAAGCTCCTTTACATTGCCAGATGTTCAGAAGTTTAGCCTCCCTTCACACACTCCACAATAAATTCAAATAGATGTTTAGTTATTCATAAATAATGTCATACTTCTTTCTGGCTTCATGAATTTTCAAAGACCATACTCCATGGCTGGAATTGGCTCCCTACTCATCTCACATTCTCTTCTTTACTTTAATGAAGAGGTGACCCTTCTCACCAAAACCAACTCCTCTACTCCTAACCTAGGTCTCATCCCCTCTTGACCCCTAAGGCAGCTTATCTATTACTCAACCCAAGCTATTTTCCCAAAAGTTATGAAAGATTTCTTAATTGTCAAACCAAAGGCTTTCTCATGCCTCATACTCTTAGACCTCTCTGCAACATTTGACACAATTGATTACCTTCTCATCTGGAATCCTCTCTCCCCTCTGGGTTCTCACATTCCTGCTCTCTTTCTTTGTTCTCCTTCTACGTGTCTGACTACTCCCTTAGTCTCCCTCTAAATGCCAGGCTCTGTTCTGACCCAGCTTTTCGTGTCTGTCTCTAATTTCTCCCTGAGTTACCAACTTCCATGGGTCCAATAATCACCTTGATACTTAGTCACCCATATACTTAGTCCTAATTTCTATTCTGAGACCCAGTTCCACATCACCAATTACTTGATGCAAATTACCTCTCTCCCTGTAGGCCAGAACTAGAGTAGTGGGAAGGGGATAGATGGGAGAGATGGTTGAAAGCAACACCCTCCTCCCCCCCCCAAAACAAAAACAAAGCCAAAAAACTCCAACCAAACAAAAAAACAATACAACTTCATGACTGACTGAATATGTAAAAGCAAAGTAACTCTGAAGTTTTCAGATTAGGGGAGTGGGAGGAGGGTAATGCCATTCAGAAATGGAGGAGTAAGGAAATAGAGATGGTTTTTGAGAGATTATTGATAAATTAATTTTTTGGACAAAGAAATTAGAACTAGAAGGGATCTTAGAACTAGAAAAGATCTTAGAGATCCCAGGATTATAGGACCTTAAGACCATAGGTTTAGGGACAGCTAGGTGGTGCACTGGATAGAGCACTGGCCTTGAAGTCAAGAGGACCTGAGTTCAAATCTGGCCCCAGACCAAACACTTGACACTTACTAGCTGTGTGACCCTGGGCAAATCACTTAACCCCAATTGTGTAAAAAGAAAAAAGAAAAAAAAAGACCATAAAGTTAGACCTGGAAGAAACTTCAGCGGTCATCTGGTCCCAAGGGATTTACCCAGGCTCACATAGATGGTAAATAGCAGAGTCAAGATTTGAACCTAGGTCTTATGACTACAAATTCAGGACCCTTTCTATTATACTACACTGGCTATATATACTGAGTCTGAAATGAAGGTGAAGCTGTTGAAATGAATCTCTTATAGTTAACTTGGAAATCTGAGAGTTTGCTTAAAAAATTTTCTTAAGAGTTTATCCTCAAAGACATGTTTTATTACCCTCTTTCTACAAAGCTAGGAAATTAAGTCCATAGAATCAAAGGGATTTACCCAAGGTCACATGACAAATTATTGACAAAGCCTAGACTATGTGCTGAGTCATTTGCCTCTTATGCTATTACAACTTTGGTACACATCAGCACAGGCAAAAAGAAAGTGAAGAACCCTAGAATCTTAGCACCCAGCCATCTAATACAGCAGCTTATGCTATTCCAAGCAGCCTGAAAGTGTAATATGGTCACTAAGCTGAACTTTTTTTTCACACATGTTGAACAGGAATCTTAAATTTAAGACACCAAAAAAGCTAAAGTCTGAATCTAAACTGTCCTTGTAGAAGGCTCGCGTCTACTTATCAAGAATATTTTCTTCATAAAGAAGAGTAATCAGGTACTGGTAACAGTGAGCACCAAATAGCAGTTTGGTGGTAAAACAGAATGCTAGGCCTGGAGTCAGGAGGACCTGAGTTCAAATCCAGCCTCGGACACTTTTTAACTGTGTGACCTTGGGCAACGCACTTAACCTCTATGTGCTTCAGTTTCTTCAACTGCAAAATGTGGATAATAATAAGGTCTATTTCCCAAGGTTGTGGAGATTGAATGAGATGATGTTTATAAAGCACTTAGCATAGTGCCTGGCACATAGTAGTCACTTAATAAATGCTAATTCCCATGCCCCTCAAAATAATTATTTTATCTTTATAGATAAGAAGTAACTGGTTGCTGAGAGCAATTTCCAAATCCACTGTTTATTGTACAGTCAGGCTTTTCGGCTTGTGAGAATAAATCTAAAAAATTATAGTATTAAGAAAAAAAATTAGAAAATATGACTTGCAATTAAAACAGCTCTGATATGACCTATTTAAACAAGTTATTAATATTTCCAAAATGGGAAACAGATAAAGGAATAGTCACTGACACTATCAGAATTTCCTAAAAAGCATTTAAATGGATATAAATCAATCATCCCAATGAGGAAGCCAAGATAATTTAGAAATTATCTCAGTCAGGGAATACTCAAATTCAGTGGCAAATGAATAGGTATGGAAGCTGTAGTCAATACTAGTTTAGAACATAAACTTATTTCTAAAATCTTGTGAGAAGGTTCTGAGTAGTATTGCCCTATAATAGGGAAAGAAATAGTGGAGGAAAAAAAATCAAGCTTATAGAAAGCTTGATGAGAAACTCAATTAAACCAAATGATCCCAAGAACATTTGTGTGAAATTAGCAGTACAACAAATAGAAGAAAATTGGAAAAGACCAGTATAGATGTCTATAACATATACTTTTCTTTATTAGTAACAAAGAAGCTACCATAAAATAGTTCCCAATATGTAGTATGAGAACATAGAAATTCCATAAAAGGAAACAAAGTGAGTAAAAGCAACTTATTAGATTATTAATTAATTAGATTATTTGTGAAAATAATCTAAATATGTGTTAAGGGCAACCCTGAAGATATTACAAAGGAATAGATAAGCTTTCATGAATAGCATTCTATAGCAGGACACACATTTGGCTAAAGGGCATAAAGAACACAAGATTCACTCTACTTTTTTTGCTGACTATAAAAATATATTTGATTTATTAGAGCAAAGTGCTGCTTTAAATAATTAATTATAATAATGCAATCAAAAAAGATAGGAATGAGAGGAGAAGAAAAAAAAGTAGGAGGGAGACCTTCAAGGTACAATGCATCATCCATAATATGGAGGAGAGAATATTTGGGTAGTATCTGCCAGGGTAACAAATGGTGGGAATTCATGAACTCCAAGATCATGAGAGAATCTGTGAAGGCCTGACAGGAGCCCAAGTATGAGAAATCTAATCTGTTGTCCATGATTAGAGGTGGTGAGAGGGAGGAGAATGACAAAGTATGAATATCCCAACTGAGGTGATATGGTAGAGACTTCATGTTCCCTGAAACCATTAGGGTAGCTGTCAAGGCTTGACTAGAACATGGAAATGCTGGAGAATTGGGCTCTGGAAATACTATTAAGATTGGGTTAGGAGCTTGGTCAATGTGATGCAACTAGTTCAAAGAAATAGACAGATATGGTTCTACCTGGAAGTTTAGTTCTATGTGAAACTATCATGATTGACATGGATTATAGTAGAGTGAGTGGCCTGATACCACAAGAAGGCAAGATAAACTGGAATAAATCAGAAATAACGATAATAATGGTTAATACTTACACAACACTATACATACACACATATCTATATCTTTGCATGTTTGCCAAGCATTTTACAAATACCTCACTTGATCCTGTGATTTATGTGTTATTATTACTTTCATTTTACACATGAAGAAACTGAGGCTGAAAGAGACTGAAAATATTGCCCATGATCATATAACTAGTAAGGGTGTGAGACAGGATTTGAACTCAGTTTTTTAACTTCAATGCCCCACATTCTATCTACCTTCTGGAAATGTTTCAGCACAGATGGTGTCAGTGATGAAAGTGGACAAACCAGAAGTGTATATGAAATGCAGTTAGGTTATAAATACTTTCATTATGCACTAGTCCATTGCCAACCAGTGCAGGCAAATTTTAAGAAAATGGCTTAATGTTATCTAAGCCCAGATTAGTTGAAATTCAGAAGTTACTGAAATCTGAAGAGGGAAAAATTGAAGTACCTGAGGTCATCAAAAATCTTCATTTAATGCAAGCTCCAAAAACACTACCTAAAAACATAATGTATGATAAACAAAACACTAATTTCTGAAATGATTTTGAAAAGGAGATAGATACTTAGACTGGAATTTCAAAAAGCCCTTTTTGAGCTTAATGACATCAATGAAACTAGTAAAGCTTCCATACCAAAATATAGTATTTATAAAAAACCCCACACTTGCTATAGCCATCAAGAATGAATGCATTCTTCCTCATATTTGGCAGGATATTTGTAAGCCATTTCAGGACTTGCATACGAAGCAGTGGTTGTTGCCACTATATCAATAGTTGTATGATAGATGGAGCTATCATGGAAAATCCTGAGGCTAAGCATAAAATGCTGTCATGGCAGAAGCAACTTAAAAAAAAAGCTATTGAAGATCTGTGGAAAAGCATTGGAAATTACATCAATATCTACATGGTATGTTGGGTAGAAAATGCAAATGTCATAATACTCAAATAAAGGCAACAAAAAAGAAAGGTAAAGAAAAGAATCTGAGAAACATAGTATTTCAGAAATTCTAGATTCTCTTAATCACAAATTGAAAACAAGTGTCAAAGGTTATGTTGGTACAACGTATCAGAGCAGCTCAAAGAACAAAATAATCAATTCAGCATTCAATCAAACACTTGATGACAGAAGCTTGAGAAGCAAGGACATCGGAAGAGGGAGAACCCTTGATGAAGGAAGATGAAGAAAACTTTCAGTCATCAACTCAGTTGCAAAAAGTTTGATGTAATGAAAATGCAAGGCATATTAAATGAAAGGCTGAAAACTTATGCACTTTTAATGTAATACTGACAGAATGTTGAAAAACTGGAAAATAATAGGACTGGGTAAGACCCCTAGTTGTTGCTTCAAACACTTTCTAGTGGTATGTGAATTACTAACAGAGCATTTTACCAGCTTCCACTGAGGCACAAATCCAATGCCATCTTTCTTAATAGAAAACTTCATGTATGACATCCAAATATGTGCCGGTTTCATGATTATATACTTGATGTATAGCATTCACAACTTTTATCATTAAAAAAAGTCCATAAACACTTCAAAAACAATATAGGGATAGCTACATGATGCAGCAATAGAGTGCTGGGCCTGGAGTCAGGAAGACTTGAATTCAAGTGAAGCCTCAGACACTTTCAAGCTATGTGACCCTGGTCACTTAACCTCTGTTTGCATCAGGTTCCTCAACTGTAAAATGGGAATAATACCACTTATCTTCTAGGTGTTGTGAGGATCAAATGAGATAACACTTGTAAAATGCTTAGTACAATGCCTGGAACATAGCAGGTACTACATAAATGCTATTATTATTATTATTATTACTATTATGAGGGAAAAAGGATATGGCAAATTCAGAGGGAACAAATTATTATGAATTTGGTAACTATTGAACAAACTTCTTGAGATCGCCATATCATTTGCACTGCCTCTATTACTGCCAATCTATTAACTCAATAACTTACTCATGTATGGATCATATAGAAATTAGGCCCAAGAATAATGACAAAGATAGAGGTATTAATGCCCTTGAGAAAACAATTCCCTATTTACAACATGATAATGCCAAGAAAAATTGACACGTATTTTACAGGAAGATAGTTTAAACCCGTTATTGTTGTCTGCTTTAAATCCATTATCATCTTTTCTGAATACAACTAAACATGGCTTGCAAGTTAAGTAGGGAGTAGAACCATATCTCATTAATCACTTGATGTACATGGATGATATCAAAGTATAATGACTTCACTAAAAATGCATTAAATAACTCCTGCAAGCTATTTGGGTGACAGTCATATTTGTAAATATGTCTTGTCTTCTAGGAAAGGTATGTTCAAGGATAAAACAATTAAAGAGAAAACTGTGGCTGAATATGTCAAGAGATTAATGAAGACCCTCTTTGTGTCTCCAGGGAGGAAGGGAAAGCTTTATTATAGACTGTGGTCAATACTAGGGCTATTTGTCCAGACATTTCCCTTTGTCCTTCCCTGTGGTGTAGTTCACTCATTCACAGAAAACAGTTGTTCAAAATGAGCATATCTTTATCTGCAGATGAAAGTCATTATAAAACTACAGATAACAAATGAACTTTTAATGGCAATCTTTGGCCAAGCAGGCAAGGGTGGGGAAGGAAGTGAAGAGGAGATAAGGTCATCCAGTCCCATTGAGGTTGTGAATTCTGTCCAGATAGTTCACTCCATAAGTGGTCGATGAATTAGACAAGATTCTAACAGCTCATGATTACATTCAGTTCAGTGTGGCAGTGTCCTTCCTTACCTGTTTCTTTGGAGGTCAAAAGTTCCCAGGTTTTCAGTCCCACACAGCTTCTGCCTCCCATGGTCTTTCAGTCTTTCCTTCCATCTAAGAGAAACTTTATTCTTCATCAGCCACATAAGGGGCTGCATAGGCATCCTAAAATCAAAGCTTAATGGCAAGAAAATATTTAAAGCAATTAAGACCTACAAAATACCATTCTGAATATACACATTCAAAAGTGATAAAATGCATCAAAAGAGATTGGAAAAGCACCCTAACAAACATCCATATCTATCACACTAAAGCAGCTACAGAAAGATTTTTTTTCAGGCTATAAAAGTTTAGCACTTACTGAAAACCTATCAAGATATGACCTGGTAGTTAGAAGATCACCATTTTTATGGACTGACAGATGACAATTCCCAAATACAGACCTTAAAATAACTTTGAGAACTCAACCAATAAACATTAGAATTGGAGCATTATCACAGTCTGAAATGTAGCCTATAATTACTCTCATATTAATCCATAAACTCTTAACAGCATTTTAAATAGATGTCACCATACCAAACATTCATAACTTTCAGGCTGTGTGGAATGAGGTGTTTTCAAAATATTGGGACTTAGCAGAAGAAATCAAAATCATGTAAGAATAAGATGAGACAGATATCATCACTGCCATCCTGTCTACTAATGGAATTGTACTAAGGATGTTTTCAGTGAGTACCAAGATGTGCTCACATCTTAACACAAAAGCTAAAATAATTACCAAAAGTAGTTATTTTATTTATTATCAATAGTCTCTAGAATATTAAATATGAAAGAATAATAGAAGTTCAGAAGGAAATACGGACAAGATGAGAAGCTGTGAAAAATAACATTGTATGTATTATACATTGTGTCCCAAAAGTCTTAGTGAAGTTTAAAATTTAATATCTTAAAATGTTAAGATTTAGCAGCTTAAAACTGCAGTAAGATTTTTGGGACACCACATACACATGTGTATATACATATATACACACATATATTTATATACACGTGGTATACATTTATATATTTAAAATAAGCTATATATAATTAGAGAATTATTGTTTCACATGTAATCCACTTTTTAGTTCCTTTTTTTTTTTAGGCAATTGGGGTTAAGTGACTTGCCCAGGGTCACCCAGCTAGTAAGTGTCAAGTGTTTGGTCTGAGGCCGGATTTGAACTCAGGTCCTACTGACTTCATGGCCAGTGCTCCATCTACTCTGCCACCTAGCTGCCCCTCTTGTAATCCACTTTTTCTGTTCCAATCTGTGCATGGAAATGTTCTCTCGTTTGGGAAGGCAAATCCTTTTTAAAAAGAATTATATTTTAAAAAAGGATAATATTAGCATAAGAATTTGTCCCAAAGCTATTTTTAGCAGAATTCTAACACTATACAAACAAGAAACTGATAATTGTTGTCATCATCCCTTTTCTCCTGTTTGCTACTAGAGTTATGCCAAGAATTTTCAGTGAGCTGACAGAGGATGGTCTTACATTCTAGACTTTTTATTCACCCATAAAAAGCAGTTATTTTATCTATTTCTGCAAGTCTGTAACATAAGGAAAAATCAGTATAGGGACTTGTTTCTGAAGTTTTCTCTCTGAACCCAATTTAAAAAGATAATAATGATATAATAATAATGGCTACTACTCTTTATGTAATATGTTAGAATTTGCAGATAGAAATACTCATCATCTTCAAACTTTATGGAATAAAGTTTTAAAATTTAAAGACCTAAACCAAGGATGAGCTTACATCCTAATACTTTTGTTCAACCATAGTCAGTAATTCGGCTTCCTTAAGGCTTCTAGTGAGGGGTAATTAGTTCTAATCAATAAATCATCAAACAATATGTTAGGCACTCTGCTAGATACTGAGGATACAAAGAAAAAGGAAACAACTTCTCAAGGAATTTATATTTTATCAGGGGAGACAACATGTATTGCTATGAGTATATAGTAGTGCCTCCTCTGAGCTGCTGCTCAAATGTCTATTTGCTCTGGTGGACAAAATCCTTAGAGGTCATCTCTGGGTTCTGTTGGTTCTTCTCAGGGTTTTTCTGGGTATTTCTATGGATACCATCATCACCTAACCTTGAGAGCCTGAAATTTCTTTTACTGCCTCTCCCAGGCATCCATTTTCCCAGTATCAATCAACTAATGACATCAATTAGCTTTTTCGAAAGCATATTGACTGAGTGTTTTGAAAGAGTATTTAGAGAGAATAGTAACTATAAAATGATTTCCCCAAACTGTGAGGGCATATTCTCCTCATACATATGCACAAGGTCCCTGGAAAGTTTAATTTGAAGTTCGTTTCTCCTCCCTTGGGGGAGTACCCACTGAGTTTTCTTTGGGAAATACCATGAATGATGGGCAAGTTTCTTACTTAGCTGAGATGGTTCCTTCTAGGCCTTAGTGTCTTGAATGGAAGGCAAATCTTTTGCTAGGTTGGGTCCAACAGGACTCTCAGTTGCTGCCCTGGTCTTTTACTGAGTTCAACTGCTGCAGTTACTGACTCTAGGACTCTGGTTGTCAGTCATACTGTGGATGGCTTTGAGGGATCTCCTGATCTCACTGATCATCTAGGCATCTTCATCTCAAAATACTCTTTTACCTAAGATTAGGAAAGAAGAAATGCAAAAAGGACATAGGTGCCACGCATCTGTGGCAAACACCTCTACTCAGCAGCTCATAGCAGTCCTCCTCCTCACTCAAAAACCACCAAAGAACAGAGGAAAAGATAATTGGTTTGGACCTTTTGTATGCATATTCGGTTCCAGCATAGTATCCAATTAAAAGACTTCTTTCATAATGCAGTATAGCAAGAGGTACAGTCAGATGATATCTGTGCGGGCTCTGAAAGGCTGAACCATTAAGTAAGCCCAGAAAGAGATTGGTAAACCTAATATGTATGTTCTGTGTTGCTGTTGTTGTTGTTGTTTGTCCTTCGTTCTTGAAAAGGACCGTGCCATCAAGAAGATGATGCCATGACTTGCAAGTGAATTGGATTTAAGTGAGGGAGGGCTGTGCAAGGTCACCAACTTCACTTTCTCTTCTGGAGTGATTTGGGTTCAATGGCAAGATATAGATCAGAATAACTGGAGATGGCACTAGATGCCGTAGGAGACGTTGGCCTTTTTAAGCTAAGGTCTTTCTGAGTTTTCACTTTGACTGAGGCAGCACCCATTCAATGCTTAGGGCTGTTTAAGAAGTGAGCCAAAGTATGGCCCCTTTAATAATAAAAAAAATCAAACTGGGAGGGAAAGACCTCAAGGTTTCTGGCCAAAACAGAAACAATTACTATTTACACTCACTCTGAGCCATCAGGGCCCAAACAACAGCCGCTAAGTGGTGCTTGATGAAGAAAAGATGAGGTGTCATGTTTGAAGAACAGTAAAGAGGTCAATGTCATTGGATCATAGAGTACATAGGCGAGGCCATTGTAAGGTATAAGAAGACTAGAGAGGTAGTGGAAGGACAGGTTATGAAGAGTTCTGAATGTGAAGCAGAGGATTTTGTATTTCATCCTGGAGATGATTAGGGGGCCACTGGAGTTTTAGAGTAAGGGGGTAGCTTGGTCAGATCTGCACTTTAGGAAGATCATTTTGATAGCTGAGTGGATTAGGAATGGCATGGGGAGAGACTTGTGGCAGCTGGCAGATCAACTAGCTGGCTGTTGCAATAGTCCAGGGATGAGTTGATGAGGACCTGTGCCATGGTGGTGGTAGTGTGAGAGAAGAAGAGACATATTCAAGAGATATTATGAAAGTGAAGTCAATAGATCTTGGCAACATTGATATTGGATATGGGGGTGGGGGTGAGAGAAAGTGATGAGGTGGAGATGTTATCTACATTCAAACTTGAAGGATTCTGGTGACCCTGAATAGTAATAGGGAAGTTCGGAAAGGAAGAGGTTTTTGGGGAAAAACAATTCAGTTTTGGAAATGTTGAGTTTAAGATACCTAGAAGATATTCATTTTGAGATGTTGAAAAAGCAGTAGGAGATGTGAGATGAGGTTGGGGGAGAGATTAGGTCTGGATAAAATGATCTGAGAATCATCAGCATAGAAATATAATTGAATAAATGAGAGCTAATGAGATTGCTAAGTTAAAGAGTATAGAGGGAGAAGGAAAAAAAAGAGGTTCTAGCCTTGTGGGACACCCATGGTTAATGAGATTGGACTGGATGAAGATCCAGCAAAAGAGACTGAAGTGTGTCAGATAAACAGGAGAAGAATCAAGAGAGAGTACTATCATGACAACCTAGAGAGAAGAGGATATCAAAGAGAAGAGAATGATAGCGTCAAAGGATGCAGGGAGATTGAGAAGGATGAGGGCTGAGAAAAGGTTGTGAGATTTGACAATTCAGATAAATGGGTAACTTTGGAGAGAGAAGTTTGAGTTAAATGATGAGATTATAGAACAGTCTGTATAAGGTTAAGAAGAGAGTGTGAGGAAACTTTGTGGAGACACCTTTTATAGATGGCCTTAAGAAGGAGTTTGGCCACAACAGTGATAAAAGAAAAGGGACTATGGGTAGTAAGGATGGATGGATGAGGTAAGGTTTTTTGAGGATGGAGGAAAGGTGGACATGTTTGTAAGCACTAGGAAAACAGCCAGTAGACAGGGAGAGTTTGAAGATAAGTGATAGTAGGAAAGATAGTAAGGTTGATAGATGAGGTAATATGTTGAAGAAGATGAGATAGAAAGGGATCATTTGGGCTTATAGAGTTAGCCTTGGTAAGGCGAATGGTCACTTCTTCATGTGAGACAGTGGTGAAGGAGGGGATAGTGATAGAAGGCACTTGGGTGATATAAGATAAGGAGAGAGAAAAGGGAGCTTTCTATGAATAGCCACAATTTTTTTTCCAGTAAAATATGGGGCCACATTCTCAGATGGCAGGTTAAAGGGAGGGGAAGTTCCGGGAGGTACAAGGAGGTAAGAAAAGATTTGGAAGTAATACTATGGTGAGTGGGATAGTAAGTTATTTATGAAGGTCATAAGCAAATTAGAGAAACAAGGATGCACCTATGGATAGGGGTTAGTTCATCATTAATTAAAGGGCAGAGGGGATCACAGAAAATAAAAATGAAAAATGTTTAAGAAATAAAGTTTAAAAGGTTATGTCCAAACTAAGTCAATGCAGTTAGAAGGAGCAGGGAAACAGTTTATTTGGAAAAATCTTTGTAGAAATTTTTCATGATAATTATGTTATCTAATCTATATATGTATTTATGTTGTCTCAAAAGTATCAGAGCAATTTTAAGCAATTAAAGCTTACTAAAACTTTATATAGCAAGTCCCAAAAGTCTCAGAGCAGTTTCAACTTTAGTAAATTAATAGTAGCTTTAGTAGCTTAAAACTGCTTTGAGACTTTCAGGACATGCTGTATAAGGAATCAATTCAAATATGTAAGAATAAGAGCCATTGCATGATAGAAAAATGGTCAATGGTGATGAACAGGCAATTCTCAATAGAAGAAATCAAAGCTGTCAATAACCACATGAAAAAATGCACCAAGTCATTTATAATTAGAGAAATAAAATTAAAACAACTCTGAGGTTTTACCTCATACTCATCAGGTTGGCAAAGATGAAAAAAAAAGAAAATGACAATTTATGGAAGAACTGTGAGAATAAGGGCTCTTTAATGCACTATTGGTAAAGATATGAATTGGTCTGGCCACTTTGGAAAGCAATTTGGAATTATAGCCAAAATATCATTAAAATGTATGCAGTCTTTAACCCAGTGATACGACTGGGTCCCTCAAAGAGATCAAAGAACAGGAAAAGGACTCATATGTACAATGAGATGCATAGCATCACTTTTAATTGTCACAAAGAACTGGAAGCAAAGTGGGTACCCATCATTTGGAAATGGTTGACAAAATTATTTTATATGAATTTATGGAATATTATTGCCACATAAAATTAATAAAATTGATGGATTTAGAGAAATATGAGAAGATATATGAACTGTTGTAGAGTTAAGTGAGCAGAAAGAACAATTTGCACAATAAATATGTTACTGAAAATAAAAAAAAATTTGAAAGTTTTAAGAATTCTATCAATACAATGATTAACCATGACACCAAAGAACTAATGATGAATCATGCCACCCAACACTTGATAAATAGTGGACGACTCAAAGTTCAGTTTTAGACCACATATTTTAGAACATGGTCAATTTATGCATTTGTTTTTAACTACCCATATTTGCTACAAAAAGTTTTTGTGATTTTTGTTTCTTAATCAGGAGGTGGTGAATTAGAAGGGGAAAGGGGAATCACAATGACAGTGATATCAAAAATATAAAAGGGGATCATAATAACATTTTAAAATGAATTGAAGATAACAGAAGGAACTGAGAAAGGATATATATATATATATGCAATGAGGAAAGAGACATATAAATAGGATCTTTTTAAACCAATGGATGTGAATTATTATACAATTTTGAGATGATATGCATTACAATGTGTGAATTTATGATGAGGGGTTTCATATGTAATCTTGTTTGTCTATTTTTATTTGTATATGGAAATGATCATGTTTGTGGGAATCCAGGCTGGTAACAATGCATAGACCCTGAAATAGATAGTCTGGTTGATACCTCTGGATGGCCCAGTTTCTGGTCTGCTGAGAGACTAATAATATTTCTGAGTCTTGTTAAGTGGTAAGATCATGAGTCCAGTACTCCACTACTAATTAGAACTGACCAGAGTGCTCATTGGAGACTGAATCTTACAGTTCCCTAGTTCATGGTCCATTCACATAGAAACTGCCAAAGTCAGGAGTAGGGAGTCTCATAAAAGGCCATTCATGGCTCTGTTGACTTTTAATATGCAAGTTAAAGTGAACACATAATGGACTAGGATGTGGGTACTGTAATGAACAGAGAAAACTAAGTCTAGTGGTTCTTATTTTTTTGGAATATATCCAATAACTATTCCCTCCCTACCCCCCCCGACCATAACCACAGTGGTTATTATGCAGTTACACAAAACTTGAAAACATGAGACTAGTATCATGTTAACAGAGGAACAAAGTAAGAGTCCCCCAAACTCCAAAGTGACAAGGTACCCTGGAATTTCTCAAAAAGCTACTTCGTTCAGAGAAGGCACCTGACTGATAACTTTCCCAGGAAAGCGTCAACTTTCTTCAGTTCAGCATATTGCAATGAATGAGATTCTATTAAAACAAACAAATGAACACTATAGGACTGTGTAAGTGACAGAAGCAAAAAAAAAGGAGGAGGAACGCAACATGTCTTTGGTTTGTATTTTTCTCCAAAATGAACAATATGAATCAGAAGCAATTCTTTCTATACACTGCAAAACCTCACAACTATGGAGTAGTTTTTGTTCTAATGAGGACTACTTGGAATGAATGTTAGTATTTTTTTTTTAACGTTTTCTCACTTTGGGCCTGGGTATGGTGTTTTAAAGAAAGAATGTGAAGTATCTGTGTGGATTTTAAGAAGAGTGAATGAATCTCTCCCTGGAATGGTGTGAAGGAAATGAGTCCTGAAAGAAGAGTCATGAAACAATTTTTTGTTTTCTTTTGATCCGAGTCTGAATTTGTGAAACCTTTGCTCCTTAGATGGTAGGATAGTCTTAAGGGTCCTCATTTTCCCTTTTAGGCATAGTCTTGAGTAGAGGGTAGAATGTGAGAGAGGATACCAAGGACTTTTGCTGCCATACATAAAACATGAGAATTGGAAAGGACCTTCATTGCTATCCAGTCTGTCCTACTTAATAAGACTCTTTTCCACAACCTACTTGATGTGGTCATCCAGTCTTTGCTTAAGGACCTCTTAGTAATAGACAACCAGCTTGTTCTACTTTTAAGTAACTCTTAAGTTTTAGAAAGTTTTTCATGACATCAAGCTTAAATCTATCCTTTCTAACTCTTGCTCCTAGTTCTTCCTTTTGAGGCCAAGACAAAACAAGTTTAATTCCTCTTACCTGTAATAGCCCTTCAAATTTTAGTTAGTTATTATGTCCCCACTAAATCTTTTCTCCTCCAGGCTAAACATCCTCAGGTCCTTCAAGTAATTGTTATGTAATATGATCTCAATGTCCTTCATTACTATCCTCTGGACATCTTCAGCTTATCAATGTCCTTTCTAACAGTACCTAGAACTGAACACAATATTCCCAAAGTATTTTGAAGAGGACAGAGTACAATGGTAATATCATCTCTCTAGTTCTGGACACTCTGCCTCTTATGAATCATTATATTAATTGTTTTTATTTGGCATGTCATATTGTTGACCCATACTGAGCTTGCAATCCATTAAAACCCCCAAGATCTTTTTCGGACAAACTATTATATTGCCACACTCCCCTATTTTGTACTTGTGAAGTCAACATCTAACTCAACTTGACATTTATCTTTATCAAATTTGATCCTAATGGATATAGCCCTAAATTCTAATCAATGAGATATTGACTCCATCATTTAGTGTGTTAGCGCTCCCTCTAAATTTTGTTTATAAGGAAATTCAAAAAATATTCCTTCTATACCTTTATTCAAGTCATTGATAAAAATGCTAAGCATTACAGGACCAAGGACAGATCCTTAGGACATACCCCTAGACACACTTCCCTCCACCCCCCACCTTGGGGTTGTTTTCTTGACAGAGAATTAATGCTGACTCTTTGGTTCCATCCAATTCTAAATCTACTTACCTGTATAATCTTGTAGACCAATGGTGTCAAACTCAAATAGAAACAAGGGTCACTAATCCATATATAAGGTTCTCTGTGGGCCACATGTTGACTTAATTTTAAAATAAAATATTCCTTTCATTATATTTTCATTCATTTTGTTAAATATTTCACAATTACATTTTAATCTAGTTTAAGCTGCACTCTGGAGAGTTGTGGGTTGTGTGTTTAACATCTCTGATCTAGCCTATGTATCTCTGTCTCCACCTAGAGGTACAGTTGATAGAACTCTAGGCCTAGAGTCAGGAAGATCTGAATTTAAGTCTGGCCTCAGACACTTACTAGTTGTGTGACCCTGGGCAAGTCACATAATCTCTGCTTCAGTTTCCACAACTATAAAATGGGGATCATAATAGCACCTACTTTGCAGATTAGTTGCGAAGCTCAAATGAGATGTATTTGTAGTGCTTAGCACAGTGCCTGTACATATTGATTGTTGCCCTTTGTTCTTGAAGAGGACCAAAATGACATCACTAAGTTAAAGTCAAGGTACAGTGTGTCTGACTGTGGCTAGACCAATATGAGTTCGGAATGCTCTACCATAGGGTCAGGTGCAAATAGTCCATGTGAACATTTGGGGCGGATTCTCTAAATTTGCACATCTCATCTTTCTTTTGAGGTACTTCAATTCTCTGCCTTCTTTGCTGAGGGTACACCACGCTGGGCGGTCCTTTGCCAGCCTCTCCCATGTCACACAATCAATTCCAAAGTTCTTAAGAGAAGAACTGGCACATATTAGATGCTTAATAAATGTTTGTTTCCTTCATACCTTGTAAATTTCTATGTATACAATTTCTATAAATTTCAATTTCTTTCCTTCCCAAGCTTTCAAGGATGAGGATCTCCCAGCTCTACAGGAGAAACTGTTTCCCTTTCCCTTCCACACTGCCACTTAAATTGAAGAAAGGTTCTCTCTCTCCCCACATCCAAACCTGAGGACATGTTAATGGCTCATTGAGAGTTGAACATCAATTTACTTTTTATTCAGCCAAGAATAAGCACAGCTTCTAGGACTCTGTCAGGCTTCCCTTCCCAGAATTCTTCTGTGCAGATACTTCTCAGTTTTTCCTTTTGCAGCAAGCAGTAAATTCTCGGCAGGGTCCCTTGAAAGGCACACATCCTGGTGTTCCTCGTTTTAGGCAGACTCCCCCCCGGAGATAACAGGGTCTCTCATAAGAGAACCCCCTAGCGTTCCCTGCACAAAGAAGAAAAGGCTCAGCAAGTGTTTGAAGTTGGAACCAGTCCTGGGGAGGATGGAAGATCCCCTGGTCCAGCTGGAGCTTCTTAACAGGGGCCATATGATGCACCACTTTTCCCAAAGAGACACATTATCAGCAACAGACTACTGGTGGCTATAGTTGCTTGGTCATAGCAGGGAGGAAGGCCTGGGAGAGTCATAGTAGGGCTAGAGCTGGATATTCTTGCTGGTTGCAGCAGTGGGGGATCAGGCAGTACTGGCTGCATGGACAAAGATAGGGGTTGGGAAGCCATGCAGAGCATCTGCAAATGGGCTAAGAATATGTCATGAGTCTATTTTTAATAGAGTCAGTCTTGGGGTAAGCAAGATACGGGCCACACGATAGGACCAGCACAGATTATAAGATATTAGATTTAGAGCTAGAAAGGGACTTATAATTCATTTAATCCATTTACAGATCAGAAAGCTGAGGCCCAGAGAGGAAGTGACTTGTTTAAGGATGCACAGTTAGCTAACTGAGGTCTTCTCACTCCAAATCTGGAGTTATTTTTATCACAGCAAAGATTGTGAAAATATATATAATATGCATATATGTATATACACACACATATATACATACACATATACATATGCACATACACAAATACACACATACACACACACACACACATAAATAAGGAATCAGGGCAAGCAAGAATTCGGAAACCAGAAAGACATTGTAGCAAGAAAAAATTCAGCAAGAGAACAGTCCAAAGTCCAAGCTTGATGCAATCGAGGCCAAGGGACCAGGAAGTAAATAAACAGGAATAACACTGGCTCACAAAGGAAGGCAGTTTTCAGTCCTACCCTTCAGGTTGACCTATCATTCCTACGTTACAGGAACCAATCCCAACATATCTATATCCTACATATGGAGATGGGCAGTGCAAACCTCTGACAAAAGTAGGCAGTGTATGGGTAGAGGAGTGTCAGTATCTTGTAGGGAAATCTTAACAGCCTTCATTTTCTACCTAATTCTTCATCTCCCTTAGACACTCATCAATACATTATATAAGACTACAGAGGGGTATAACTTAGGAGTGAGGGGAGGAGAGGCAAATTTTGACTCCCTTCCTAGGTCACATAAGAGCTACTGAGGGAAGACAACCTAATAAAGTGGAAAGGGTGCAACTTTGAGATCAGAGAACATGGATTAAAATTCTAGTTAATTAATTATTGGTTGTGCAAATGTGTACAAGTCACTTCCTCTCTTTATACTTGAACTTTCCCATCTGTAAAAAGGAGAAGACTGAACTAGATTGTGTCTAAAGTCCCTTCTAGTTCTAAATCTATGAGTTTACTAGGATCTGAAACCATGGGTGCACTTGTAGAGGCTTAAGGGGAGATTGGGGCCACTTTGGGAATTCATGTTATTTTTCACAAGTATTAATGACACCGATGTTTTTCATAATTCATAAATGAATTATGAACCACCAAACTGTGGCCTATTGAAGATGAACACAATGGCAATGCCTTGCTTATTTATTCATCTGTTTAAAGGTTTATAGGATCATAGCTCTAAAGCTGGAAGGCACCAGACTGGGCTCGGGGGAAATCTTTTCTAACCCCCTAATTTTACAGATGTGGAATTTGAGGCCCCGGGATGTAGTGAGATATAGAACAAGATAGGATCATAGATATTATCAAGGAGGCATCATTGTACAGTGGAAAGACCACTAGCTCAGTAGTTAGAGGACCTGGATTCAAATCCCATCTTTGATGCTTATTATTAGTGTGACCATGGGTAAATCACTTAATTTACTTGAGTTTCAATTTCATTACCTGTAAAATTGTGGGGGATGGAGTGGACTATAGGACTTCTAAAGTTCCTTCGGATGGGCATTCTACAAAGGAGAAACTCCAGGTCCACAGAGGGGAAGTGACTTATCCGTAGTTGCCAAGGAATTATGTACCAGAGTCAGAATTAGAATACCATTCTTCTGGTTCTAATCCAGTGCTCCCAGCACTATACTAATACCATTGTTACTTTATCATTCATTCATTTTGGTTGCAACCTCCCCTCCCCAACAAAGGAACAGTTTTATTTTTATTCTTCTCAGTATATCGTCATATAAATGTATATGTATATATACATACATACTTGTATATATTGTCACACACATATACGTATATAGTCACACAAATGTATATATACATATACCATACAGATATATACATATGTACACATATATCATACTATATATATATCATACATACACACATACATACATATATATATGTATATACACACACACATATAATTACTTCAGAAACTGTTCTTTGTAAGGGGAGTGAGACCACACAGACGGGTTGTCCTTGCTCATTCAGTGTGTTAGTCAAGAAAACATTGGTTGCTCAAGGAAATTTTGTCTCAGGAGCTGTATGACCGCTTATATAGGATAAACACAGTAAGAGCCTTGAGTCTTCCCATTAGAAGAGAGACTGATCAAGTTCAGAGGAGAAAGGCACCTCTAGGAGTCCAAGGACATGTACATGCTTAAGTCTTAACTCTTTGCAGGTGGAGCCAGAAGGGAGGACCGTCCTGTTCCCTGCTTCTTTTCTACTGTCCCCTATAGTCTCCATTCTAGCCTTCTCAATGGAAATCTCAAGCCTGCAAGAGAGGGAAGCTGTACCCATTAAATACCAAAATCTTTGAATAAATAAACTCAAATTATCCAACCCACTGAAAAGAGATCAGACCTGTTACACAGACATAACCAGTGGTAGGTGGAGTGAACTTTTCCCGCTTTTCAATCATTTGTTTGGGCCCAGTGTAGATACAACCCTAACACTCCTCTATATCAACTTTCTATATCTACTTTCCATATCAATTATCATCTAGGAGTGGTGGGCCCAGTGGGGAAAATAATGGCCCAATCAGTGCAGGACTCTCATCAGGTACTTTACCTGGCACTGTCTGGAAAAGGGTGAATAAAGCAGTGAAGAGAAGGAATAAAATTCTCATGGTGGAAGACGGGTTTAGATCCCAGGTCCTAAAAAGAAGAGGAAGGGCTGATGAGGTCAAAGGTATCCAACAGGAGAGGTCACAAGGCCAGAACAGCCTATTAACCATCATCCCATCTCTTTTCCCCCCATTCTTCCCCTGCCCACTCCTGAGGGAAAAGTTAAAAACCACCAAGACAATCAATTTATCTCATTCTTTCTAAGACCACACTTTTCCAATTAGAAAGAATGTACATGGGCACTACTTATCTTCTGTGAAGTTCCTTTTCCTCCTAACCATAAATATGTTGCTACCTCTTTCCACAATCTTGTCTAATCAAGCTAGTTGCGGCTGAAAGCAGAGTCAGGAGACTTCTGAGGGCCTTCCAGGGAGAAGTCAGGTCAGAGTGGCATCATCCTCATGGGCTATGGGTACATTGGGATGTTAGGGCAGGATTTAAATCAAAGGGACTGCATTATCTCTTTTCCTCTTAGCATATCCCCTATATCTTCTCTTCATATTTGGCCAAAAGGTAAGTTAAGGCATCCAATAACTCAGGATGAATATAGCAAGGATTTACTAGCTGACTAGTAATGCTAGAATTCCACACAAGCCCCTCTTACCTGCTAACAGCCTGAATTAAGTGACTGGACTGTTTGTGAAGACCAACTGAGTGGTGCAATGGATAGAAATTTAGGCCTGGAGTCAGGAAGCCCTATGTTCAAATCTAACCTCAGATACTTTTTAGCTGTGTGACCCAGGTTAAGTCACTTACCTGCTGTGCACCTTATTTTCCTCAACTGTAAAGTGGGAATAATGATAGCACCTATTGTACAGGGTTGTTGTGAGGATTGAATGAGATTAATGTTTGTAAAGCATTTAGCATAGTCCCTGACACATAGTAGGCTTAATAAATGCTTGTTTCCTTCCTTCCTTTCTTGAAGAAATCCCATATCTGGCAGCTGAAGAAAATGCCTGGAAGTACTTTTGATGCCAATCAGCCTAGATCCCTTCACATCACTGCCCAAGTATTGTCCAAATGTACTGTTCTGATCATACATTCCACTAACTCAAAAACCTTTTTTAGTTTCTCAAGGACTGCCAAATAAATTAAAACATAAAAGGAGAAAAATGCAAACTGTTTTAAGAGACTGCTGGGGTTTCACAGAAATTCTACCATCAAACCTGGATTTTTCAAAGATATATTGAATGGCTTGGTACTGTAAGAATAAGGTCAAGAGTTGCAGAGTTCAGAAAAAGCCAAAACTGGCAAGGAAAGATAAAGACAACAAAAGAGAATTCTTTTTAGTTAACTAAGGGAAAAGAGAAAGATCGAAGAAAGGACAAATGCTACTTTAGATGGAGAGGTGATGATAACTGAAAACAGAAAGAAAGCAGAGCCGTTCAACTTTAATTTTGTTTGTTTGTTTTTTTTTTTGCCAAGGAAAATTGAACAGGAAAGGGCAGAATAAAATTCTAATAGAGGTTGATAAGCAAAATGAAAAGGAGAGAGTAAGCTCTACTTGCCCCAGATAAATTCAATTCCCCTTGGCCAAATGAATTACATCCTTGGTAAGGAAAGAGCTGATAAATATGCTGAGCTACTGTCTATGATATTTGAAGGATGTTAAAAGAAGGAAGAGTACTACAGTTTTGGAGAAATATAGATATTCTAATTTCCAAAAATGAAAGAGCATAAAGTCTGAAAACTATAGACCAGTGAACTTGCCAATGATTAATGGGAAGCTTCTAAAATGGATTATTAGAAATGGTTAATGAACATCTGGAAAAGGAAGCATTAATTACAAAGAGCCAACAAGACCTCATCAAGAACAGGAGTTACCAGACATCCATTCAATCATTCAATAAGCACCTACTATGTGCTGCACTAGATGCTGAGAACCCAAAGAAAAAAAAAGTACCTGTCCCCAAGGGATTTATAGTCTTATTGCCTTTTTAAAAAAGAGCATTACTAACTGCCAAAACCAGGAGAATACCATAGCTATAGTTTACCTAGATTTTAGTAACGAGTTTGACATGTATCATATCCTATTCTAGTGGAAAATATGGAGAACTATGCCCAGATAGTACAGTTGGACTGATTTATAACTCCAATTATTCATGATTTTATGTCACTCTAGCAGATTTCTAGGGGAATGAACCAGGGAACTGTTCTTGCTACACTGCAACTTAACATTGTTATCAATGACATAGATAAAGGCCTAAGTGGCATTCTTGCAAGATTTTCAGATGAAACGAACCCAAGAGGGGTAGTTCTCACATTGCATGACAGAGTTAGTATTTAAAAAGACCATGACAGTCTATAACATTGGACCCAATCAAATAAGATGAAATCTAATAGGGATAAATGTAAAGTCATCCTTCATATCATCACCTGACCATCTACCCTAGCCTTCTAATTGTCATCTGCCTTGCTGTGCAACTCCCTCCTGGACCATCTTAAGGAATTTTACCCTAGATGACAGTTAATTCACCTCTGAATCCAACATTCTAGGTCATTTTGTCAGACAATGAGCTAGCCAGTTCAAGCACACATGTTCCACTATTTATTGTCAGCTTCTGATCGAAGACAATGTTACAATCTTGTCTGACCATCTACTCAGCCCATTTCCTTACCATTCTCACTGCTGCTATGTGCATTCTCTTTCCCTTTTTGCCACTGTCAATGAATAAGACCTTTCTACCTTTTGCTCTAAGAATAATAATCAATTCAGTACTATCATTGTTTCAGTAGACTCCTCTTCGGCTTGACTCACCATCTCTATGATGTCACAAAACAAAGCACACTTTCCTGGCCAACACTTTTACATGTGCTTTCTTCCTTACTAGAATGTAAGCTTCTTGAAGGTAGATACTGCATTGTTTATATATTTATAACCCCAGCACTTAGCATAGAACTTGGCAACTTGTAAGAACTTGTTTTGTAACTCTCCCTCCCTCCCTTCTTCTCTCTTCCTTTCTCCCTCCTCCCCCTTCCAAATCACATTCAATAGTACAAAGTTAAAGAAACTTGGTTGGCATTAGTTTGTCTGAAAAAAAAAATCTGGAGGTTCTAGTAGACTTCAAATTCAATGTAAGTCAATGTTTTGGTGTGACAACCAAAAATCCCAAACCAAACCAAACCAAACCAAAACCATAACACTAGTAGAGTCGTGACCTGCATTAAGAGAATCCTAGTTACCAAAAATAAGGAACTGCTACTCTCTTCCCTGACTAGACTAGATTTAGAGTATTATGCTCAGTTCTGGGCACCACGAATTAGAAAAGGCATTGAGAAGGTGGGAGACATCTAGGAGAGGGCAACTAGGAAGGTGGAGGACTTTGAGTCCATGTTATATTAGCACTAATTGAAGGAACTGAAAGTGTTTAGCCTAGAGAAGGGGTTGCATCAAAAGGTGGGAGAGATGTGTGTGTGTAGGTCTTCCTCCTTGAACATCTTAGAGCAGAATCTGAATGCTTATTTTGTAGGCATATTATTAGACTGAGAGATTCTTTTGCAGGTATGGGCTGAACTTAATTCTGGGGTCCTTTCTTTCAATTCTCCAATATATATCTGAGAAGAGATGAGAGGGATAGGGGCTAGAGACATAGCAGTTATCTGCAAGAGTTGTCTTCTGGAAGTAGATTAGATCTATCCTGTTTGACCCCAAAATTTAGAACCAAGAGTAAGGGTGGAAGTTGCAAGGGGGCAGATTTTGGCTTGCTGTGAAGAAAAAACTTCCACACAATTGAAGTTATAGGAAAGTAAAATGGGCTATGTCAGCATAATGGGCTGTCTCAGTTATTGTGAGTTTCACCTTTTTTTGGAGGTTTTCAAGCAAAGGCTAAATAAGCACTTGTCAGGAAAATTGTAGTGTAGAGTCTTTTTTTGGGGGGGGTGCAATTTTTACTAGATGATCATTGAGGTCCCTCCTAACTCTGGAACTCTGCAATAGTGATTCTATCATCAAGGCCTTCCACAATTTGGTTCCAACCTATCACATAATTTTCCTTAATATGCTCTACATTCCAGAAAAATCCAGGCTAGTCTTCTTACTTTATCCCTTTCTTCCTCTCTCCTTTTTCTGCCTTTGTTTATGCTGTCCTCCATAACTGGGATGAATTTGACCCTTTCCTATCACCTATCACTCTCATCTTTTGTAAGTCAACTCAGGTGTCATGTACACTATGAAGCCTTCCATTATTCTTCCATTTCCCACCTTCTTTCCAGGTTAAAATGGTAATCCATGTATTTAGGAGGTAGTCAATGAAATATTTTTTGAATTAATTGAAAGCTTGCCAAAAATAATGTTTATATTCTACTTACAGAATTTCATGATGTCTAAATACTATAAGAATCTGTGATTTAAGTGACTTGTTACTATGCTTATATAGCTAGTAAGTTTCAGAGGCAAAACTTGAACCAAGGTCTTTCAGACTCTTAAATCTAAAACTCTATCTACAGCATCATGTTGCCTATTAATGTTTATGACAATATTGGTTAATATTTTGCTTACCTATTAATAAAATTAAATATATTAAACTTGTATATATATATACACATATATATAAGGAATAGAGAGGGAAATGATGCTACCCTCTCTCTGAGTTAATAATGCTAAGGTAACCCAGACTTTTTGAATTTTGAAGTTCATGATTAAGACACCACAATCCGCCTGGTGGCAGTTTATACAAAGGAGTAAGGAATGAATATCCGTCTGAGGAAAGCTAGCTTTACAAACCTAAGCTTCACCAAGCCCATGTCACCTTTGTTAAATCCTTCTTACTCTATCCTAGTAACTGATTCTCCACCTCCATGAGGAAAAAACTGTCTTAAACACATAGTAAGATGTCCAGGGGCATGTTTGTTGGCAATTGTTCAGAGAATCCTAGAAACTCAGCATTGAAATGGTTCTGAGAGATCATCCAGTCCAAGCCCTTATCCAAAGCATAAAATCTTAATCCAGGGTCAGGGAGTTCAATGCCTATCAAAACAGCCTATTCCATTTTTCTATAACTCTAAATATTAATGAGATAGTTTTTTCTTACATTGGTTCCAAATCTTTCTCTTTACAACTTTTACTCACTGATACTAGTTCTGTCCTCTTCTACACGACAGCCCTTTAAATACTTGAATAAAACTACCATGTCTTCTAAATCTTGTCTTCTCTAGGTTCAATGTCTCCAATTTCTTCACTCTGTCCTATAAGGATGCTTAGAGCATGGCCTGGTTAAGTTGACATAGCCTAGAGTGTCCTGAGGGCAAGGTGAAAGACTAATAGTAATGCTTTACACCCAGCCACACGTGGTCCATCCAATTTGTTACAATCCTTCAGAAAAAGGTCATGCTCTTAACTGAATGCAAATAGAAGCTTCAAAGAGATAGTTTTAAAGTAAGTGAAAGGAATTACAATAGCATTCACTCATTTGTGGGTCAGAATCTTGGCAAACTTAACCCTCTGGAACATTTCCATGACCTAGAATTCAACAAAAAAGGCCTCTGAATGGCCAACAAAGTTGCCACGATATGCTTATGCTAAAACCCATTTATTTACCTCTATTGAAAAGCCCCACTCAGGCCTTATTTCTGAATCTATTTATTCTTATTTTATACGATATTCTAATAAGCTGAGTTTTCCTATTGATAGAAGGTTAGGAGCAGCACATGAGAAGGTCCACTGACAGCAGTGAGAAATTACAGTTGAATTCCGTATCAAGGGACACCAAACTATACATACATATGACAGACAACAACCTGGTAATGGTGAAAGAGACAGCAAAGCCATAGACAGCAGAAATAAGAATTCAACACAGAAGTCTGGGGCACATTGGGTATTGGAGTAAACTGCCTTACATACTTAAAAAAGATGTAAGCAGTAATTAATGCCAAAAGTGTCAGCCAGTCAGCACTAAGAGGGAAAATTATATTTAGTCTCTTCTGTTCAAGAAGATATTTAAATGGATGTTACAATTATCATGGTTTTACCCAAATGTTTCTTGACACTACTGTCAGGAAGATATTGCTAGAGCAGACATGACACTGGGGGCTTTTATATGTGAATGTGTGACAGTGGGTTGCATGCTCTATATTGGCAACTAGATAAAGGATGTAGTGATAGACTTGGAGTCAGGAAGAATGGAGTACAAATCCTGCCTCACATACTTATTAGCTGTGTGACCCCGAGGAAGGCATTTAATTTCTTTCAACTTTATCTGTAATATGGGAATAATAGCAGCACCTATCTCACAGAGTTGTTATGAAAATCACATGAAATAATAAATATATAGTCCTCTGCAAACCTTAAAGTGTATATATACATATATATAACTATATATATATATATGGAAAGAGAGTTAGATATTGTTGTTGTTATTGCTATTATGCAGTTAAAACAGTTCCAGTCCCCAGAACTGAGTCTCCAGTGTCTTTGCAATATGCATTGGACTTTACATGAAGATGGAAAAATGAAATCTGGAAGGGCCCAACAAGCTCACCACAGGTAATTTAGTTCTTCCACTCAAAGACAGATTAGAAGCACAGATGGCCTGTCATGATCTAGGCACCTCTGACTCCAAAACTCTCCACCATAGGGCAATCTGTGGTTTGACCACTTTGTAGCTTCGGGCCCTTCTGACCCTTCTCCCTTTTGGTGCCAATAAAACAACTCCCTCAGTTGTCAGGTCATCTTTCACTCTCCCTTTGAGGCAATGGACAGAGCATTTATCCTGAAACCAAGAATTTGAGATTTGAGTTTTGGCTCTGACTCTAACTTGCCTTGAGCCTCTGCTCCTTCCTCTATAAAAGGGACATAATCATCCTTGCATTATCTAACTCATAAGGCTATTGTAAGGAAATGCCTTGTGAAGTAAGGCACAGTGGACCAAAATTTCATTGCAGAAGTCAGCCCAGGAAGGATGAGAAACCCTCAGGAATCAAATTCTGAAGATACAAAGGGAAATATTTCTGAAGAAGAAGAAAAGCAGGAAATGTCTGAAGAAACCAATGAGAATGCACAGGGAACTCATCAACCAAGAGAGATTTTTTTTTAAATGATATATGCACAAAGATTTATTTATTTTGTTTTTAATAGTATATTTTCCCCAAGTACATGTCAAGACAATTTTTAGCATTAATTTTTATAAGATTTTGAGTTCCAAATTTTTCTCCCTCTCCTCTCCCTAAAACAGTAGGCAATTTGATATAGATTACACATGTGCTATCATATAAAACATATTTCTGTATTAGTCACAGTTGTGAAGAAAACAGATCAAAAGAAAAAAAAGTATGAAAAAGAATAAAGTAAGTGGAAAAATATGCTTTGATCAGCATTCAGAGTCCATCAATTCTTTATCTGGATGTGGATAGCATTTTCTTTCATGAGTCCTTGTACTTATCTTAGATCATTCTGTTGCGGAGAAAAGCTGAGTCATTCATAGTTGATCATCACACAGTGTTGCTGACACTATGTATGATGTTTTCCTGGTTCTGCTCATTTCACTTTGCATCAGTTCATACAAGCTTTCCAGTTTTTTCTGAAATCTTCCTGTTCATCATTTCTTACTGCACAACAGTATTCCATTACGTTCATATACCACAGCTCATTCAGTCATTCCCCAATTGATGGGGGCTTCCTCCATTTCCAATATTTTACCACTACAAAAAAATGCTGCTACAAATATTTTTGCACATGTAAGTCCCCTTTCCCCTTTTTAAATGATCTCTTTAGCATACAGACGTAGTAGTGGTATTGCCGGATCAAAGGGTATACAACTTTGGTTGCCCTTTAGGTATAGTTCCAAATTGCTCTCCAGAATGATTGGATCAGTTCACAACCCCACCAACAGTGCATTAGAGTCCCAATTTTCTCACATCTTCTCCAACATTTATCATTTACCTTTTCTATCATTTTAGCCAATTTGATAGATGTGAGGTGGTACCTCACAGTTGTTTTAATTTGTATTTCTCTAATCAATGGTGATTTAGAGCATTTTTTTCACATGACTATAGATAGCTTTGGTTTCTTTTTCTGAAAACTTTCTGTTTATATAATTTGACCACTTATTAATTGGGGAATGGCTTGTAATTTTATAATTTTGACTCAGTTATGTATATACTTGTAATAGGTCTTTTGAGCCTCTACATGTGAAATAATTTACCCTATTCTACCTCTCCCTTCCTTCTGCACTCAGTGTGCTTCTCTTTGTCATCCCTTACTTATTTTTATATCATTCCTTCAAATTCACCTTATACCTATGCCATCTATCTATGTGTATTGCTTCTAGCTGTAGTACTAGTGATGCAGTTTCTAAGAATTACAAGTATCATCTTCCTATGTAGGGATATAAAGAGTTTAGTTCTACTGAATCCCTTAGGTTTCCTTTTCCTGTTTTACCCTTTTATGCTTCTCTCAGATCTTGATATTGGAGATCAAATTTTTGATTTAATTCTTGTCTTCTTATTAAAGCTTGAAATCCTTCTATTTCATTGAATGACCATTTCTCCCCTTTATGTATTATCCTTAATTTTATTAGATAAGTTTCTTGGTTGTAATCCTAGCTGCTCTGCCTTCTGGAATATCATGTTCCATGACTTCTGATCTTTTAATGTTGCAGCTTTCATTCTTTTGAATTTGTTTGATTGATTCTTGATGTCTCATAGAATGATTGGCTTCCACTTGCCCAGTTCTAACTTTTAAGGAGTTGTTTTCCTAGTTAGCTTTTGTACTTCCTTTTCCATTTGGGTAATTGTACTTTTTAAGGAGTTGTTTTCTTCCGTGGATTTTTGTATCTTCTTTTCCATTTGGCCAGTTCTACTTTTTAAGTAGTTATTTTCTTTTTCCAAGTTGTTGATTCTTTTTTCATAATTCTCCCACATCATACCCATTTCTTTTCCCAATTTTTCCTTCTATCTCTCATATGATTTTAAGTTCTTTTTTGAGCTCTTCTGTGAGTTCTTTCTGGGCTTAAACCACTTTCTGTTTTTCTTTGAGGTTTTGATCATAGGTGTTTTGACATTGTTGTCCTCTTCTCAGTTTGTGTCTTATCTTACCTGTCACCATAATAACTTTCTATGGTCAGATTCTTTTTTTGTTGTTTTTTGCTCATTTTTTGGACTTTTTCCTTTCTTTTAAATTTGAGCTCTGCTCCCAGGGTGGAAGGGGCACTGTCTCAGGCTTCTTGTGCCAGGGACTGCAGGTCCTGGCTGCACTGATATTGCCTTGAGCCCCACAGCAGACTCTCATGTCTGGTGCTACACTGAGGGGGTAGGGTGGGGGCAGGGCTGGCCCAGCTGGAGGATGTAGGCATCTCGCAGCTTACCTGGTGCTGAGCTGGGGTCCTAGTGCTGGTGTCTGGGGTGTGCTGAGACTGGTGGGGTGTTTCTGTATTTCCTGGGACTACACTGAAGCACATTGTTGCTGAGGGTTGCCTGTTTATTAAGGGCTAAGCTGAAGCACTTGGTGGTTCTCAGAGCTGGAGTCTACCTGGTCACCTGGGTATGCTGAGGTATTCAGAAGGTCCTGGTATTGGTGTTTAACTGCTCCACTGCATTGGGGCTCAGGATCTATCATTGATTTGCTGAAGCTTACTTGCTGCTGGCTTGCTGGGATGCTTCTCATCCTGGACTATGCTCTCCTTTTACCCAAATAAGACAGACCTTTTCTGTTGGTCTTCTAAGTTTCTTGAGCTCAAAGATTGTTTCACTCCATCTTTTTGCTGTTCTACTGTCCCAGGATTTGTTTTGGGCTATTTTATGGTTGTTTGGAGGTGAATAGGGGAGGGTTATGGTGATTTACTGCTTACTCCACCAGCTTGGCTCCTGGAAGTTCCACAAAGAATTATTTAATATTAAATTCTAAGAAATAAACAGAAGATGGAAACAATAGCAAGTAGCAGAGGGGGAATGTAAGCAAATGACAGTACGATAGAAATAGCATTAGGAATGCTAAAGTACAGAATGCGTTTAGGCTAGGAGGGAAGCTAGGCATACAAAATAAGGCTATGGAGGCTTAAAGTAGACATTGGGAATAAAAGACACTCAAAGAAAAGAGATCAGTGTTTTATAGAGAGTATGGGAATATGATAACTGACAGTAGAAGGGAAATGTGCTCTTCTCTGCCAAAGTGAATTACCTCTGCTCTAGAAATTACAGAACAAAAAGAATTAACAGGGAGTTGATACCCAAGATATGTAAGGAAATAATATGACACCCCCTAGTTGCCTTTGGTGAATTTAGGTCACTTAGCCCAGATAAACAACATCTTCAGGGATTGAATGAAACAGCAAATGTGATTGCTGAGCCATTAGCAAAGATGCTGAAGAATGGTGAGCAACAGAAGAAGTGTCACAAGACTGGAGAAGGACAACTGCTCTGATTTTTAAAAAATTAGGGAAGAGAAGAAAGCCTATAAATAATAGACCAGGGAGACTGACTACATTTTTTAGAGAAATACATAGTTGAAGAAATGGTTAGTGATCATTTATGAAAAGAAGGGACAATGACAAAGAATCAATCTGACTTCATAAAAAAGATGGTGCAGTGGATACAGTGCATGACTTGAAGTCAATAGGACCTCAGTTCAAGCCTTCTAGGTCTACATCTATGATCCTATGAAAAGAGTATACCAGACAAATCTTATTTCCTTTTTGACAGTTTCTTAATAGATGAGGGAGATGCTGTGGATAGAGCTTACCTATTTTAGAGAAGAATTTCATATAATTCTCATGGAAAAGATAGAGGTGTGAATTGGGTAATCATGTAATTACATGTGTTCAGAACTGGTTGAATGGCTGAATGCAAAGAATAGTGAATGGTTTAAATGTCAGCTTGACCAGAAATCTCTAGTTGAGTGTCCCGAGGGAGCTATGCTTAGTTAACCCTGTGCTGTTTAACGTTCTGATCAATGGCTAAGATAAAGGCACAGGTGAACTGGCTGCGCCGACCTTCAGCCAGCCGCGTGCCGGTACCCTCTCCTCCTATAAAGAGCAGGCTGCCAGAGTCATACTCACTTCCGAGTCTTCGGTCCTCAGCCGGATAAACACACAGAGACGAGCCATCGGGAGGCACCAACACCAGAGCTTTATTCAGAGGCCATCACAGCAAGCCCAAGCAGCAAGGCCAGAGCAACAGAACAGGAGCCAAGAGAGAGCGCATGATCTGACCACGCTTGTTCCTAAATACCTACCTAGCCCCTCCTCCCCAGCCCGCTTACTAGCCAATGATTGTAGGGTCAGATACCGGAAGGGGCTGTCTGAGTTTAGCACACCAAGGGGGAGGGAGTGACATAGGAGGCTAGGACCGGATACAGGGAGGAGGCATCTGGGATTAGTGCATAGACAGAGTACGTGACCTAGGAAGTCAGACTCAGAATACTGGGAGGAGGGGTCTAGGGTCAGTGCTGCACAAAGGGACCCAGGAAGTCAGGAAGGTCACAAGAGGCGTCTGGGGTTGACGTTGCATATAGGGAGGGGACTAAGCAAAGGGAACTCAGTCCTCTGCTGTCCCACTCCCATGTGGCACCACCCCTTGCCTCAGGAGCTCAAGCTCCGGCTACTTCCTTGCACCCAGCTTAACTCACATAGCACTGCCCACTGCCTCAGGGCTTCTCCGTACCCAGCCCATCCCAGTTCACCACGACTCTGCCTACCACAGCCCCTGCCTCGACTTCCAAAAATACCCAGATCTTACCCTACTCTTGCCATAGCACCCAACCTAGTAGCTGCCAACATCAGACAGTCCCTCACACACAGGTGACATGCTTATAAAATTTACAGATACACAAAACTGTAAAGGATAGCTACACTGTGTGAGAGACTCAGGATCAAAAAGATCTTTAAAATCTAGAGTATTGGGTTGAATAATAAGAGATTAGAATTTATTGCAGCAAAGAGATGACATACATACATGCCTTAGGGAAAAAAAATCACTTTGGCAGCTGAATAGAGGAAGGATTAGAGTAGAGAAAAGCTTGAGGTGGGGAAACCAATTAGAAGACTGTTGCAATAATTCAGGTCAAAGGTGATGAGTTCTGAACTAGGAAGACAGATATTTGAGAGGAAAGAGTTCTCTTTCGAGCTTGTTGAGTTTGAAATACCTACAGGACATCCTATTCAAACTGCCAAAAGGCCTCTGGCAAGGAGGGGTTTGAGCTCAGGAGAGAGACTTGGGTTGGATACATACATTTGGAAGGCATTTTTAAAGAAGTAACTTCTAGTTTTTATTATTATATTATTTCTAAAGTTATTTTGTCTAACATATTTATTTTTTCTCTAACTTTTAAGATGTCGTTTTTGTGCTTATTTTGGATTAATTTGTTGATTTTTCTACTTTTAAAATTATATACCCTATACATCAATCCTCTCTTTCCCCCTGTTCGTTAACATATATTTTCAGAGTTATAATTTTTCCTGTAAGGACTGCTTTTGCTATATCCTAGAAATATTGTTTTGTGGTCTTAGCATTATGATTATTTTTGGTAGTTATTTTCTTTGACTCATTCACTATTCAGAATGTTATTATCAACTCCATTTAGATCTATCTTTTGCTTGTGTTCTCTTTCTTATTATTTCTTATTATTATGTTAGGGTCTGTTTCTGAAGAGTTTATTATTTCTGCCTTTTTACATATATTTATAATTTTTCTGTGCCATAGCATATGCTCCATTTTATATAGGAACCATCTGATGTTGAGACAAATATATATTCTTTAATGTTCCTGTTCAAAACAGCATGTCTTATAGATCAAAATTTCTAAATAATATAACCACTTCTCCAGTTTTCTTTAAGCCTGTATTAGATTTGCCAGAGTCAAAGGGAGGAAAAATTTTAAAGTCTCCTATAACTATTGTATTACCATGTATGTTTGTAGTTAGAAGTATAATGAAAAGAATTGATTCTGGAGTCAAATGACCTGAGTGCAAATGCTGCTCTTTTCACCTCTATCTGTTTGACCTTAAGTTTCTAGTTTGAGTAAGGAATATCTGAATTCAAATCTAGCTTCAAACACGTACTAGCTGTGAGACTCTGGGCAAGTTACTTGATTGCCATTTGACTCAGTTTCCTCATCTGTAAAATGGGAATAATAATAGCATCTACTTGCAGAGTTGCTGTGAGGATCAAATGAAATAGTAATTGTAAAGTGATTAGCACAGTACCTGGCATGTAGTAAGCACTATATGTGCTAGCTATTGTTATTAGCTATGTTATTATAATGCTCTCTTCTCTGCTTTTTCATGATAGCAATCTATCCTGGTTTTCCTCCTATCTGTCTGACCTTTCCTCTCCTTTGCTGGATTTTCATCGATGTCATGCAGAAATCTATCACTTCAATTTACTCTCAATTGCATTTTTGCCTGATTCTTTCCATAATAGATTTTATCACCATCATTTCACTGAAATTGGTCTTTTAAATAATTTGTACAACCTCATATCCATTTAGTTTAACCCTTTCACTTTATAATTAAGTAAAATGAGTCCTAGAGAAGTTAAAATTCCTTGATAGACAGAACCACAGAGATCACTTGATACAGCAATCCTCTCAGTAGTAACATAAAGCAAGAGGTACAGTAGGGAAGACACAGACAAGACTCACAGAAGACAAGATGCAAGGAAGATGTTACAATATGCATAGTGGACATTAAGATCATAGATACATCGAAGTAACAAGGTATAATTAGGGAACTCATTCACTTCCTTCCTATCTATCGTGTACCCAGGTACGCATAGCTATAGGTCATGTATTCAATATAACCAGGACAAAAATAGATTCAAGAAGGTTTCTATTTTTTGCCATGCCAGAATTCACTGTTATCCCTCTTTGAGGCCTCAAGTGAAGGCATGAACTCAATGAAAGTTGGCTTGGGATATTTCCTTTCTTCCCTTCAATTTACATTCACAGTCAGAAGAGCTCAAGGGTTTCCCTTTTTTTTTTTCTCATGAAAAACAGACTGGAGAAAGAGAAGATGGGTAGAAACAGAGCAACCATTTGTCTTATATCTGTGAGACAGAGTTATAACTAGGATGGAGTGACTGGGGCTTTGTCCCAGGATACTGAATATAAAGGACAGAGGATATTCATAGCACTTGAAGTTCTTCAGCATTACAGAAGCAAAAGCACTTAATGCCTAATTAGCAAGAATTTCTAGTTAAACTAGGAAGCTATCAGCCGGCAAAGTGAAGTTTCTCCATTTTCCTTACAACCTACTCTCCCCAGACTCACTGTTGAGGTCCTGCAATATGCTGCCTGTCCTGGGCATGCTTTATGGTATGTGCCACAGATATAAAAATTTCTGGCTGCAGCTCTGATAAAGGAGTGTTGGTTCTTAAAAAATTGAAGCCCTTCTATTGATGAGGTGCTCCCTTACATATTCCCTTTCTTCTGCTCTGTAGCCTTAACTCTCAGAATGCAGAGCCAGTGGCTTCAGAGAACATTCTGTAACTAAGCAGAAGAACTCCAAGAAGGGAATTGTTCTGTTCAATGCCTCATGATTATCTAGTAGTCATGCAGGGAGAGTTTGTGAAAATATACAACACAGCCTCCCACTAAGGGTCTCTTAACTCACAAAACCATTATTCACTTTTTGACTGCCACAGAGGTACAAATTAAAAATTCAACTTCCATAGATTTTTTTCCTCAAACCATTTTAATCTAATTCAATCCAATCCAATAGACATTTATTAATCCAATCTAGCTTCCAACTGCACCACTCAGCTGAAACTGTTCTAAAGTTTCAAATGTTCCCTTAACTAATAAATCCAAAGGCCTTCACTCCCTCCTCAATTTGCATGACTTTTCTGCAGCATAAAATACTATAAAATAAAAAAAAGCCACCCTCTTGGATACTCTCTCTTTCCTGAGTTTTAATGACATTAATCTCTCCTGGTTCTTCTTCTACTTGCTTGACAACTCACTCCTCAGTCTCCTTTGCTGGATCATCACCTATATCTTCCCCCTGTGAATGTATGCTCTGTCTTAGGCCCTCTTCTCTCTATATACTCTCTTGGTGATCTTATTAGTTCCCATAGGTCAAAATATCATCTCTCTTGTAGATGACTCCCAGATCTACCTATCCATCTTTCATCTTTCACCTGAGTCCAAAATATGAACTTCTTGCCAGTTATTTGAGGACAAGTCTTTTACTTCTTTTTGTATCACTAGCCCTTATCACAGTGTCTGGTATATAGTGGGTGCTTAATAAACTTTTATTGGTTGATTGATCTCCCACAGGTATCTCAAACTCAACATGTTCAAAAAAGAACTTATTACCTTTTCCCATAAAGGCCTCTCCATTCCTAATTTTCCTGTATCTATGAAGGGTCCTTATCACTGCTTGCCTCCTTACTGATCTTCTTTTGTCAAATTTTCCGCTCTCCAATCCATCCTATGCACAGCTGCCAAATTAATATCACAAAGCATAGTTGTGACCATGTCATTCTCAGATCAAAATGCCTCAATGACTCCCTTTTTTTTGTAGGATAAGGTTCAAACCCTTATGTTTGCAGTTTGAAACCTCTCACAATCTGATTCCAACCTTTTTTCTAGACTGATTTCACATTACTTGTCATTATACAACCTCACTTTCAGAAAAAAATAGTCTTTTTGCCATTCCACATATATGACATCCCAAGTCCTGCCCCTGTATTTGTGAACAAGTTCTTTCAGATGCTTGGAATGCTCTCTATTCACCTTTGGAATTCCTTCTTCCCTTTATGTACAATCTCTTCCACCAGACCCTTCTTCCTCCTCTCACCCCACAGTTCTTAAATCTTCCCCATTCTTGAAATCACTTTGGATTTATTTCACATATACTTCATATTTACTACTTTACATATGCATCTTTTCCCCCTCTGGTAGAATGTAAGATTCTTGAGGTGAGGAGCTAGATTGAAGCATTACTTCATGAAGTAATTTGCTCACAGTAAGTATGCAAAACAATACATTAACAAACATTTATTAATTCAACAAACACTGTACACACTGTGTCCATTCTTATGCCATAACTCTATACCAATATGAGTGCTGATCAAGTAGATTGCCTCCCTTATAAAAAAGGCAATAACTATCTTGGTAATAGTTTGAAAAAATGATCACCTCATACCCTTCCATGTGTTTCCCCTCTCCTTTCTCTATATTGGATGTTCACTTCCTCAAAGTACCCAACTCCCCAAATTCCCTCCCTGCAATTCCCTTCATTGAATACTTCTTACCACAAGTGAGGCAATGCAATAGGGCTTAGTGTTCTTTCCCAGGGCCCCAGTCCTTCCCTTTGGTCACCCCCAGCAGTCTGCCCCAGGCTCTACCCAGGAGTAAAGTGGAAACTGCAACACTGGGTCTGCCTTATGCTCCATGTCAGCAGATCAGAGAGCCAAGGCTGTGTGTTCCCTCCCACGAGTTCCAGAGGGGCAAGCGTCGAGCAGGATCAGACTTCAAAGACATATATTGGACTTTAGGAACACCTTACTTAACTTAAACTCGTGCTTCTGAGAATCCCTAGGCACCTTCAAAGCTCAGTTCATATAATTCTTTCTCCACAAAGCCTGACTTGATCCTCCCAGCTGCTAGTGCTATCCCTTCACACAAATTGTCTTGTATTCATATTATTTTGTACATGCTTAATTTGTATATACTTATGTGTGTACATGCATATATACACATGTGAGCTCCAAGAGGACAGGGAAAGTTTTATTTATGTCTTCATATCTCCACTTATACTTAATAAAGGCAAGTTAATTGATCTGATTGTTGATTGATTGATTGGTTACTTCTCCAAAATGTTGCCCCAAATTGTGCAGAATTACTTGGTGGTCTAATCACTAAGACTCATAAATATTTTTCATAGTAGAACCTTTCAGGATCTTGCTCAGAGTCTATTTACTTTTATTTTACACATAGTACTAACAAACATAGCTATGTGATTAGTAAGCCTACAGAAGATTAAAAAGCAGTGGTCTTAAATAGGGGAAAGGGGCTTCTATAGGCAAGGACACTGAAAAAAACATGAAGCAGTCTGACAGTGATGGAGGAGGTAGAAAATCTATAAAAAGCAGGCAAAAATAAACTCAAAAAAGATTTGGCATCAAGGTAATATACACCTCATTGACTCCTGAGGTTATTAAAGCAAAAGGCAATCATTGTTCATAATGATAGCCCTGAGTCCTCAAAAAAGGAGGATAAATCATATTCCATCTATAGTACATAAAAAGAACACAAAGAGATAAATAAACAAATAAAAAAGCCACATATTTTAGCACATTTTACATGCAATGTGGTTATAACAAAAACAGTTTTGGTGCTTAATGTAATAAACTCTCAGCTGTCCAGAAAATTCAGCTATGCAGACATTCTTCAAAAAATGTCAGTATTTATTCTCTAGAGTTTTTTAGAGAGGAAATTTCAATCAATTCATCAATTTATAAATCAACAAGCATTTATTAAGTGGCTGTTACATGATAGGCATTGGAGATGCACTGACAAAAATAACACTTTCTTGCTATATAGGAGTTTACCTTATACCTGGAGAGAAAATATAAACATATATAATACATTGAAAATAATTGCAAGGTAATGGGGAAAATCCCTGAAAGTGTAATGAATTAGGAAGTGCTTCTTACATGATGTGGCACATGAGCTCAGTTTTGAAGGAAGCTAGGGAATTAAAGATGGAGAAATAAGGAGAAAGTTTATATCCCAGGAACGTATGATAGCCAGTATAAAAGTGTGGAATGAAACATCATTTGTAGAGAACAGTAAGAGGGTCAGGTTGGCTGGACCAGATACATTAAACATGTGGCCCATGGGCTCCATGTGGTCCAGAACATTTCCAAGGGCAGCCTGAACCAGATTTAAATATAATTGGGAAATATTTAGCAGAATAAATAAAAATATAATAAAACATACATAACAGTACATTTAAAATCTAAACATAAAATTTCTTCAAATGCAGTTTTATGATTATAACAGCTGTTATTGGTAATTTTGGAGGAGGAAGAAAGGGAATAGGTGAGAGTAGCATATGAGGAGATGTTTTGGTGGTTGATAGAAAGGGAGGAAGATCAGAGGTGAAGTGGCAGGGAAATAAACGATAGGTGGGAGTCCCAGTTTGGTGCATGTAGTAGATTGTGACACCGTGGAAGGTAGATGGCAGAACTTTATGTATAAGCAAATGAGTGAAATGGTAAAATATTCTGGTAGTATCATTGTTCATAGCTAAGTTCTGTCTTTATATATTACAATCTGTTTTCAGTGAAAAAGTGTTGTGATATTTTTTCGTATTTGAAGGGTTATTAGACAAAAGTAGAAATATGGAGCTGTAAATTTCATATTTGCATTTGACTAAGTGCCTTGTCCATACTCAACACTTTGTCATGCCTTCCATTTTTGTGTCAAGATATTGATATTCCTGTGCAGTATTGAAGCTTGAAAAGGTCACCCTCATTTTTAAGTTGAAGGTTTACTCAAGATGACAGAGGACCATGTTGGTGGCAAGCAATCTACAAGAGGTCATATGGAAACTAAGCAGATGACAGCTATTATTTCTGAGAAAGTAAAAGAAGTCAAAAGTGATAAAAGTTGGGCAGCACTTCCTCTTTTCTGATCACTCTTTTTCTCATAGCATGTTCTGCCTTTCTGGTACCATGTGGAAACAAATACCATGTTTTGAAATTCACTACCTATCTGTAGCCTAGTGAGGGAAGACTTCAAGCTACTCATGGAAGTAAATTTCATCCTCAATTTTCTTTTAAGTATACTTTCCCAGTTGCTTCAGTTGATCCATAATTTAGATCTGTGCACCACTGAAATTCATTATACATTAAGTAGAATGCAGTAAATGATATTTTCTTGTTTTCATATTCAACTAATTTTTACTATAGGTGAAAAAAGGTTAAGAGAAAGAAGAATCTTTATTGCAACTTTTGTAAGGTAAGGAAATGACAGATTTATTTATAATTCTACAAAAGTATACATGACATAACGTACATAACATAATATATAACTATATGAGGTTATTATATATTATTTTATATTTATGTCATATATATAAATACAAATATAATATCAGGCTTGCCATATAAGGCAGGTAGGTGGCAAAGTGGATAGCGTGCTAGACTTGTACTCAAAAAGACCTAAGTTCAGATCTGGCTTCAGACACTAACTTGTGACCTTGGGCAAATCATTTAACCACTATGTGCCTCAGTTTCTTCATCTGTAAAATGGAGACAGGAATAGCACCTCCTCCCAGGATTGTTGTGAGGATCAAATGAGATAATAATTTTAAAGCACTTAGTGCAGTGTCTAGTACATAGTAGTTATTGTTTTTTGTGCTAAAAGAGGACCAACCAAAATGACATCACTATGTTGGGGCCAAGATATAAGTACAAAGTGCAAGGTACTGTGGCTTATCAGACCAGTACCAGTTCAGAAGTCTCTACCACAGTTTGGCGCAAATAGTACATATGAACATTTGGAGTGGAGATGTTTCTAAATTTGCTCATCTCACATTTCTTTTGAGTTGGCACATAGTAACTGCTTTATAAATATTAGCCATTATCATTATTAGCTATTATATATAACATTATATAAAATTATAATTTATTTGTTTTTAAATTTATTTTATGAGAAGGGCACAAATTATATCACATTTTCAGAGCAGTAAGAAAAGATCCATACAAAAAGATCACCAGATTTTTCAGATAACATGGAAGATAATTTCTTTTCTGAAACAAAAACAGACAACTCCCCCCCACCAAGATTTAATGATTGATTTATAGATACTTTTGTCTACAAGGAGTAAAAGTATCACAGTGAAATACACCATTCTAAGTAACAAAGTAAATCACACTGCTATCTCAGGTAGGCCAATGGCCCAGAGGAGAAAATGTAGCTGCTTTTTATAATCATAGAACAAAGAACAGAAATGGGTAGGTGAGAAACATGATATGATTGCTTATAGGGTTGGCAGTATCATAAGGAGGAGGACAACATAACTGGTTACATTAAGAATAATGGGCTAGCATTCATGTGGGGCTAGCAACCCCTTTCTCTGTCTTAGAGAAATGCTTGATTTATGGGAACCATGTGTATCCTGAGGCTACTGATAGTGAGCCAGGGATAGCAAACTCCCTGGCTCCTGGCAGAGAGGAAAAACCTCCACAATTGTACAAGAACAGGCAAAAATGCACAGTATGCCTTATGGAAATATATCAGGTCAGCCTTTTGGCCTTCAAACATAGCAAACATCTCATAGAATTTTTTTAGAAGCTGAAAGTCTGAAGGATAACAAGTTTTCTTTTAACTAAGAGAGGTAACTGAATTCCTATGACTAAGAAATGTTCATTGTTTGAGTCCACTTGCAAAGTTAGAGATAGTGGACCAGACTCCCTGGTGTCCACCTGAGTCCCTCTAGAATAGCAGTTTCCTTGACGAAAGAATAGAACAGTTATCAGTAGGGAAATTGAACTTCTAAACTTAGCACATAGGAAAAGAGATAAAGAAATGTGGTTTGAACCTTCATACAAAATGATACAGAATCAATTTAATTCCTTCAGAGTGTATGTGTGTTTGTGTGCATATGTGTGTGTGTGTGTGTGTGTGTGTGTGTATATAATCAGTTACTAAGGCTTGTTGTATATACTACTACTACTACTACTACTACTACTACTACTACTACTACTACTACTACTACTACTACCACTACTACTACCACTACTAGCTAATATTTATATAGTGTTTACTATGTGCCAGCCACTGTGCTAAGCACTTTACAATTATTATCCTATTTGATCCTCACAACAACTCTGGGGGGTAGGTGCTATTATAGTCTACATTTTATAGGTAAGGAAACTGAGCCAAAGAGAGGTTAAGTGACTTGCTCAGGGTCACACAATAATATATATTTTATAGTCAGTCATCAATAAACATTTATTAAGTGCCAAGTAGGTGCCAGGAACTGTGCTAAGTGTGAGAGATACAAAAAGAGGCGAAGTTCCTGTTCTCAAGGACTTCACAATTTAATGGGAGGCAGGCAAACCAATAAGTACAAATAAGATATATACAGAATAAAGAGGTAATAATTAACAAATAGAAGGTACTATAGTTAAAAGAGGTTGGGAAAGACTTCCTGTAGAAGATAGGATTTTAGTTGAGACTTAAAAGAAGTCAAGGAAGCCAGCAGGTAGAGATGAGAAGGGAATGCATTCCAGGCATGGGTGGGGTGGGGAACAGTCAGAAAATTCCCAGAGTTGTTTGTGGAACAGCCAGGAGTTCAGTGTCATTGGATCAAAACACATGGTGGAAAGTAAGATAGAAGTCTGGAAAGGAGGGATTGGGGTGATAGTTCATGAAAGTCTTTAAAAGCTAAACAAAGTCAATTTTTTTTATTTGATCCTGGAGGCAACTGGGAGACACTGGAATTTTTTGAGTAGGGGGATTATATAGTTAGACCTGCACTTTAGGAAATAACTTTGGTGGCTGCATGGAGGATGGATTGAAGTGGGGAGAGACTTGAGGCAAGCAGTCCCCACCAGGAATCTATTTTAAGTTTTGATTTACTCAGGTTTGCATAGGCATTTCAGTGTCTGAGGCAGGATTTCAACTAAGGTCTTTCTGATTCCAGATCCAGCACTCTATCCATTCTGTTAACCAGCTGATAAATAGGTAGATATTTACATTTTATGTATGTGAATAATCTTCATAGAGAAGATAATTAAATCCATGGAAGCTGATGAGGTCACCAAAGCAAAGAATATAGAGAAAGAAGAGAGAGGGTCTAGGTGAGAGATAGCCAGGAGTCAAGGATAATACTTGGATTAAGAGAATAAGGGGACTAGGAGAATGGTATTATGCTCTGCAGTAATAGGGAAGGAGTTCATAAGTCGAGAGGGTTAAAGGTGAAAGACAATAAGTTTGGTTTTGAACATATTTGATAATATGTCTAAGATGACTACTGAACATCCAGTTTCAGATGTTTGAAAGTTGGAAATTTGACATTAAAGGTAAGCAGAGAGGTTTGGTCAGGACAGGTAGACTTGAGAATTAATAGCAAAGAGATGGTAATTAAATTCATGGGAGCTGATGAGATCACCAAGTGAAATAGTATAAAGAAAGAAGAGAAGAGGGCCCAAGACAAAACCCTCTAGGACACATAGTTAAGGGGTGTGATTTGGAAGAGGATCCAACAAAGTAGAGAGAGAAGGAGTGGTCAGAAACGTTGAGGGATAGTAGGAAAACCAGGAGAGAGTGGTGTCCTGAAAATCTAGAAAAATAAAGAAGAGAGTGATCAATAGTGTCAAAGGTTACAGAAAGGCCAAGGAGAATGAAGATTGAGAAAAAGCCATTGGATTTGGCAATGAAACATGACAATAAATATACTAAGGTGTTTTGTTTATATGTGTGGGTGTGCATGCATGTGTGATATGTTATGTGTATATACACACAACAATCAGTAGCACTTATATAGTACTTTAATTTTGAAAACTGACATATTATCTTAGCTTATCATAATAATCTTGTGAGATAGCTGTTATTATTATCCCCATTTTTATAGGTGAAGAAACTGAGGCAGACAGTGGGTAAGTCATGTCAAACCAAGATTTTATTAAGTGCCAATTATGTTCTAGGAATGTACTAATCACTGAAGATACAAAGAAAGGCAAAAGATAGTCCTTGCTCTTAAAGAGCTCACAGTTTTGACTTGCTCAGGGTCACATAGGCATTTAAGTGTCTGAGGCAGGATTTGAACTAAGGTCTTTCTGATTACAGATCCAGTACTCTATCCATTCTGTTAACCAGCTGATAAATAGGTAGATATTTACATATTATGTATGTGAATCATCTTCATAGAGAAGATAATTAAATCCATGGAAGCTGATGAGGTCATCAAGGAAAAAAATATAGAGAAAGAAGAGAAGAGGGTCTAGGACCAAAGTTTGGGGTATATCTGCAATTACACAGTAGGACTCTGATATTGATATAACAAAGGTGGCTGAGAAGTTGGTGTTGATGAGGAAAGTGCTACCTCTTCTTCAGAAATGACTAATTGAAAAAGGATAAGGGATAATGTAAAAGGGTTTTGAGAGGTTCGGAAAGGAAGAAAAAGGAAATCAGAGCACATAGCTCCTATTTTTTCCAGTGAAATATGAAATAATACTGTCAGCTGAGAAGGCCAGGGGAGGAGGTAGTGTGGGAGACCTGAGTAGAGAAGCTTTGGAATAACTGCTGTGGGGATTGTGATAGAATCAATTAGGGCCCAGTTGATATTAGATAACATGAAGCTAAACCTACTAGATTTAAAGTTTGGAAAGGAAGAAAGAGAAACCAGAGCTTAGATGATGTCCTGGGAATGTATTGAGAAATCAAAGAATTGGAGGTCAAGGTGAGGATGAAAAATAGGTTTAGGTGGTGTAAGGCATGGGGAGAGATTGAAAGACAAGAGATTGTAATCAAATTGCAAAATTTAAGAGTTCTTGATCATGGAAGTGGACCACTTCTGAAAGATTGCAGGAACAAGGTTGTGACCATCCTTGAGTATGGTTTAGATGGAGTGGAGGAATCTGTCATGGGAGTTAAGGGAAAGGGCTGATATTTTATAGTACTTAAAGGAATAATAACATGCATGACTATGTTCAAGTCCCTTCATATCAGGGCATGAGCTAAGGTTGAGAAGAACATATCAATCTTGAGAAAGGGGAGAATGATCTGGGGGCTGGTAGATAATTGCCACTAGGATCGGGACTGGGTGATATCTTTGGGTAGAGTCAAGTATGAGTTGATATTTAACAACTGGCTTTCCACAAAAAGGTATGCACAACACAATTTTAAGTT
>NW_020954619.1:22777891-22827765 GCF_900497805.2 Vombatus ursinus
GAAAAGTTATTTAATGAAAGTGGTAGAGAGAGAGTAGGAATTTGGCAGTGGGAAGTGAGGAGTATTATGACTTCACTTTAGCAAATCCTGTATGTTGTAGGAGAAGTAACAGTATGAGAAAATATACACTAGTTTCCTGGTGTTCTGGTTTTCTGAAAAGGATATAGTGTCATCTGGTGGAATCAGGTGTTTGTGATTGTCATAAAATGGAAGAAGCATAAGACAAAGGAAGTTTTCATTTTGGTCCTGCATCTAGTACTAGCATAGAAGTATACTGTAATCTATTTCTGACCAGTTGCCAAGCCCCTTAAAATCTTTGACTTGAGAGCACCTGAAGTTGCTGCTGCTTCTATTTCCACCACCTAATCCCTCCACTAGTGTTTTATCCACATGAGCTCTAGACTGGCCTCCTTCCCCCATGTTACAGATCTCTCTTTCCAACTTCCTATGTGTCTTGGGTTAGAAGAATGGCTTACTCTGACCTTCTATTGGCTCTGCCAGTACAAAATTCTATTTGAGGAATTATTTTAAAGTTGTTTGAAGGGGAACATTAGAAGAGATCAATTTTCTCTATTCTGCCATCTTGGCTCTATCCCTAGAAGTGAGCTATGTTCTATATAAATACAAGTGTGAGCAATAGTCCATCTGGGCTACAGATGATTAGCTTTAGGGAGAATTCAAATCAGTCTGTATCCATTAAATATCCCCTATAGGGAAAGGAAGAATGGTACGAGGGAAAACACTGGATTTAGATTTGGAGGATGGGTTTGATTTCTGGTTCTTTTTCTTACTAATTGTGTGATGTTGGGCAAATCACTTTTCTTTTCTGGGACTCAGTTCCTCCTCTATAAAATCAAGGGGCTCAATCTGAAGCTTACAAAGGTCTATTTCTAGTATAAGTCCTGTAATTCCATGAATCTAGTACTGTGGAGGAAAAAGAAATTTAAGACATGGGTCTTCTTTGTCCTAAAAGAGCTTGCAATTTACAGTAAAACTCAGGTGAGAACATTATGAGAGTGGGCCCAGGTAATAATACAGGTGTATGACTCCCCAGTCAAAAACACTCTAAGGTCATTCCACAACTGAGACTACCCTGAGGGCCAGATTCCTCCAGGGAGAATCACAACACAATGACAGGGAACAGATACTCCAAGGGGGAGTCAAAGCATTACAAGGAGGAACAGAGACAGAGAACCTTCCACTTATCTACTATCTTTTTTTTTTGCTAGGCAATGGGGTTAAGTGACTTGCCCAGGGTCACACAGCTAGGAAGTGTCAATTGTCTGAGGCCGGATTTGAACTCAGGTCCTCCTGACTTCATGGCCTGTGCTCTATCCAACGTGCCACCTAGCTGCCCCCACTCATCTACTATCATCAATGGAGCTGCTCCTCCCTGACACCCCCTTTGCTATCAAACTCTCAAATCTTCTTCATCTCTCAGTCCCAGTGATACTGAATCCCTGGCTGCCTACAAATGTCACCCTTCTCTTTCCATACCCAACCTCCTATTCTCTCATCCTGATCTATCTCAACCTAAACTCTCCCATGATCTACTCTAGCTCTTTCTGCCTCTTCTATTGTGCTCTCTGGAATTCCTGTTCCATAATAAACAAACTTCTCTTCATTTGAAACACCTTCATCTCATGCTTCTTCCATTTTATGACAATCACAAACACCTGATTCCACCAGATGACACTATATCCTTTTCAGAAAACCAGAACACCAGGACACTAGTGTATATTTTCTCATACTGTTACTTCTCCTACAACATACAGGATTTGCTAAAGTGAAGTCATAATACTCCTCACTTCCCACTGCCAAATTCCTACTCTCTCTCTACCACTTTCATTAAATAACTTTTCCTCTTTTAAGGTTTGCTCTTCCCAGGAGTGTACTGGAGACAGATTGAACCAGCTCCCAAGAACTGATTGTTAAGTTTTCAACGTGAGCATTTACACCTCAGAAATAGGTAAATGCTATAAATCAGGGCTTGATTTATTATTCTGTTGATTGTCTAGATGAAGTGGTAGAGAAAATGTTAATAACGTAGATTAAACTTAAAATTGTGTTGTGCATACCTTTTTGTGGAAAGCCAGTTGTTGCCTAAACACACCTCTGGGTCATAGTTCAAGGGCAAAGAGGAGTACTGGAAGTGTAAGCCCTGAGGGGCAATATTGATGGCAATCTCAAGGGATCAGGGTCCCTTCTTGAATAAGGACTGGAGTATAGACCAAGAGAGCAGGGACCGGACCATACCTCTCTTCAGATCACACCTTTTTGGAAGCACTGAAAACTTCCAAATATCCAGAACTAACTCTGAAAACAATAGTTCAAAAAAGTCTGAAGCTTGAGACAGAGCACCTCACCCACCACCCCTGGGAACAGAGCACAACATTAACATAAAGTTCCAACTCAAGAAACAGGGTGGAAAAATTGAGTAAACAATAAAAAAAAAGAATCTGACCATAAAAAGCTACTATGGTGACAAGGAAGATCAAGACAAATGCCAAAGGAAGACAATGAAGTCAAAACAGCACAAGCAAAGTCTCAAAGAAAAAAAAGTAAATTGGATAAAAGTCCAATAAGAATTGCTAAAGGAGCTAAAAAATTATTTTCACAATCAAATAAGAATGGTAGAGGAAAAATTAGGTAAAGAAATGATAGCAAAGGAAGGAAATTATGAAAAGACAATTAACTTTTAAAAGAGGCACAAAAACAAAAACAAAAAAAATCTAATGGCTCCATGAAAAATCAAGAAACAATAAAACAAAGTAAAAAGAATAAAAAAAAATAGAAGAATATATAAAATAGTTCATTGGAAAAACAACTGACTTGGAAAATAGATTGAGGAGAGATAACTTAAGAATTATTGGATTATCTGAAAGCCATGATTAAAAAAAAGAGCTTAGACATCACATTTAAAAAAATATCAAGGAAAACTGCCCTGATATCCTAGAACCAGAGGGGTAAAATAGAAATGGAAAGAATCTAACTATCACCACCTGAAAGAAATTCCAAAATGAAAACTTCCAGGAATATTATAACCCACTTTCAGAGCTCCCAGATCAAAGAGAAACTACTTTAATCAACAAGAAAAGAAATCATTCAAATACCATGGAGCCACATTCAGAATCACACAAGATCTAGCAGCTTCTAAAATATAGGAGTTGAGGGCTTGGCATATGATGTTCTGGTAGGCAAAGGAGCTAAGATTACAAGTATGAATAAGCTATCCAACAAAACTAAGTATGATTCTTCAAGGAAAAAAATGGATACTTAATGAAATAGAGGATTTTTAGGGATTGCTGATGAAGAGACCAGAGCTGAATAGAAAAATCTTACCTTTAAATACAAGACTCAAGAGAAGCATAAAAAAGTAAATATGAAAGGGAATCATAAAAGACTCAATAAGGTTACAGTTCAGCTTTATAGGAAGATGATACATCTGTCTCCTAAGAATTTCATCATTATTAGAGTAGTTAGAAGGATTCTTCATAGAATGAGGGTGCAGGAATGATTTAATTATGTTGGGATGATGAAAAAATGGATAGGTAAAAAAGGGATGCCTTGGGAGATGGGGGAAGGGAAAGGAAAATTGGGGAAATTATTTTACATAAAAGAACTATTCAAGGAAGAGCTTTTAAGTGGAGAGGAAAATGGTGTGTGGGGAAAGCAATGCTTGGATCTCACTCACATCTCAATTAGTTCAAAGAAGGAAATATATATCTATATTTTCAATTGGTAATAGAAATCTATCTTGACCCATAGAAAGTAGGAGGGCAAGGAAATAAAAGAAAGGGTGGAGGTGATAAAAGAGGAGGCAGATAAAAGAAGGCAATGGTTACAAATTAAAACAGGCTTTAGAAGAGGGAGAGGGTAAAAAAGTAGAAGGATACACTGAAGAAAATAGGATGGAGGGAAATGTACATTTAGCAATAATAACTATGAATGTGAATGGGATGAACTCACCCATAAAATTGAAGCAGATAGCAGAATGGATTCGAAACTAGAATCCAACAATATGTTGTTTACAAGAAATATATCTGAAACAGAGAGACATACAAAAAGTTAAAGTAAGGGCTGGAGCACAATCTAATAGGCTTCAGTTGAGCTAAAAAAAGGTGGGGCAAGGGTAACAATCATGATCTTAGACAAAGCAGAAGCAAAAATAGACCTAATTAAAAGGGATAATCAAGGAAATGTTTCTAAAAGGTACCATAGACAATGAAGTAATGTCAAAAATTTTACAGTAAACTTCTCTGATAAAGGCCTCATTTCTCAAATATTTATGGAATATAGAACTGAATCAAATTTATAAAAATAAAAGCTATTCCTCAATTAATAAATGGTCAAAGGATATAAATAGGAAATTTTCAGAAAAGCTGTCATATGAAAAAATGCTCTAAATCACTATTGATTGGAGAAAGACAAATTAAATCAACTCTGATATACCATCTTATACCTGTCAGAAATGACAAATACTGGTGGGAATGAGGGAACATATGTATATTAATGAAAAGTTTGTGGAGTATTGGTCCAACCATTCTGGATCATAGTTTAGAACTAGTCCCAAAGGACTATAAATCTATGCATAGCCTTTGACCCAGCAATACCACCACTAGGTCTATACTCAAATGAGATCAAATTAAAAGGAAATGCACCTCTTCATACAAAAATATTTTTAGCAGGTCTTTTTATGGTGGCAAAGAATTGGAAATCGAGGTGATGTTTATCAATCGGGGAATGTCTGAAAAAGTTGTGACATATGATTGTGATAAAGTACAATTTTACTGTGGTAAATTATGAAAAAGGTGGCTTCAGGAAAAAAAAAACATGGCAGGACCTATATGAACTGATTCAAAGTGAAATGAGAAGAACCAGGAGATCACTGTGCATAGTAACAGTGATGTTGTAATGAAGATAAACTGTGAAAGACTTGGCTACTCTGATCAATACAATGAACCAAGACAATTCCAAAGGATTCATGATGAAAAAATGCATACACCTCTAGAGACAGAACTGATGAACTCTGTGTGCAAATTGAAGTATAATTTTTACATTTTCTTTATTTTTGTGTTCCTTCTTAAATTATGGTTAATATGGAAATGTGATTTGCATGATTTCACATGTGTAATTGATATCATATTGCTTGCCATCTCCATGGTGGGGTTAGGGTGGGGGGTAGGAGAGAGTATGGAACTCAGAATTTAAAAGAAAAAGATGTTAAAAATAAATTAACTAAGAATAAATCTAAAAATAAAGTGAATAGTAGAGGGAAAAAAAGAAAAGTTAAATGAATTACAGAAAGAAATTGAGAGTAAAAATATACTAGTGGGTGGGGACTCCTCAATTATCTCTTCTCAGAGCTAGATAAGTCTAACCATAAAATAAATAAGAAAGAAGTCAGGGAGAGGAATAGAATTTTAGAAAAGTTAGATATGATAGACCTATGGGGAAAAATGAATAAGAATGGAAAGGAGTATACATTTTTTTTCCTGAGCTGTATGTGGCAATTTCCCAAAAAATGACCAAGCATTAGGGCATAAGAACTTCACAACCAAACACAGAGAAGAAGAAACATTAAATGTACCTTTTCCAGACCATATTGCAATAAAAATATATTTAATAAAGGCATGTGGAAGCATACATTAAAAGTTAATTGGAAACTAAATAATCTAATCCTAAAGAATGAGTGGGTCAAAGAATAAATCATAGAAATAATAATTACATTAAAGAAAATGACAAGACATTTCAAAATGTGTGGGATGCAGCCAAAGCAGTACTTAGGGGAAAATTTATATCTACAAATGTTTATATCAATAAAAGAGAAAAAGGAGTAGATCAATGAATTGGGCATGCAATAACAAAAAAAAAAAAACAAAACTAGAAAAAGAACAAGATAAAAATCACCAATTAAACACCAAAATGACAATCCTGAAAATCAAAGAAGAGATTAATATAATTGAAAATTAAAAAAATAAAACTACTAAGTAAAACTAGGAACTGGTTTAATTAAAAAAATAAAATAGATAAAGCATTGGTTAATTTGATTTTAAAATAAAGAAACCAAATTATTAGTATCACAAATGAAAAGGGTGAATTTATCACCAATGAAAATAAAATTAAAGCAATTATTGTAAGTTATTTTGCCCAATTATATTCCAGTAAAACTGAGAATATCAGTGAAATGGATTAATATTTACAAAAATATAAACTTCCCAGATTAACATAAGAGAAAGTAAAATACCTAAATAATGCTATCTTAGAGAAAGATATTGAACAAGCTATAAATGAGCTCCATGAGAAAAAATCCCCAGGATCAAATGGATTCACAAATGAATTCCAAACACTGGAGGAATAATTAACCTTAATACCATGTAAACTATTTGAAAAAGTAGGTAAAGGAGTCCTACCAAATCCTTTTATGACACAAACATGGTTTTAATACCTATACCAGGGAGAGCAAAAACTGAGGAAGAAAATTATAGACCAATTTGCTTAATGGATATTTATGGAAAAATTTAAAAATAAAATGCTAGAAGGAGATTACAACAGTATATCACAAAGATCATATACTATGACTATGTATACCAAGATTGCAGAGCTGGTTCACTATTAGGAAAATTATCAGCATAATTGACCACTCCAATAGCAATAACAACAAAAATAATATTGTATCAATAGATGCAGAAAACGGCTTTGACAAAATACCACACTAATTCCTATTACAACACTAGAAAACATAGGAATCAATGGAGCCTATCTGAAAATGATAAGTAGTATCTACCTAAAACCAAGAAAAATCATGCTCTGCAATAGGGATAAATTTGAAGCCTTCTCGATAAGATCAAGTGTGAAGTAAAAATGTCCATTACCACCACTAATATTCAATATTGTACTGAAAATGATAGTTATAGCAATCAGACAAAAAAAATTGAAGGAATAAAAATAAGCAATGACAGAACAAAACTATCACTCTTAGGAAATGATATATTAACATATTTCGAGAACCTTAGGGAATCAACTGGAAAAAAAATGAGTTGAAACAATTAACTTCAGCAAAGTTGCAGGATATAAAATAAGTCCACATAAATTATTAGCATTTCTACGTATTACTAACAAAGTCCAGCAGAAAGACATTGAAAGAGAAATTCAATTTAAAATAACTCCAGACAATATAAAATATTTGGAAGTCTATCTCCCAAGACAAACCCAAGGATTATATGAACACAATTATAAAATACTTTTCACACAAATTAAGACAGATCTCACACAATTGGAGAAATATCAGTTGCTCATGGGTACACTGAGCCAATATAGTAAAATGATAATTCTACCTAAATGAATTTACTTATTCAGTCCCATACCAACCAAACTATTAAATAATTATTTTATAGAGATAGAAAAAATAGTAAGAAATTCATCTGAAACAACAAAAGGTCAAAAATATCAAGAGAATCAATGAAAAAAATATGAAGAAAGGTGGTCTTAGAGTATCAGATTTTAAACTGTTACAAAGTAGTAATCATCAAAACAATCTGGTACTGGCTCAGAAATAGAATGGTGGATCTGTGGAATAGGTTAGATGAATAACACATGGTAGTAAAAGACCACATTTATCTAGTGTTTGAAAAACACAGAGATCCAAGTTTTTGGGGTAAGGATGCAATGTTTGATAACAGTTGCTGGGAGAACTGGAGAGTAGTTTGGCAGAATCTAGGTATAGACCAACATCTTACACTGTATACAAAGATAAAATCAAAATGGATAAATGATTTAAACATAAAGGGTGTTATTATAAGTAAATTAGGGGAACAAGGGAAAATGGGAAGTAATACAGATACTTTTGATTATGAAATTATAAAGCTTTTGCACAAACAAAACTAATGCAGCCAAAATTTGAAGGAAAATAGGAAATTGGGAGAAAATTGCTGCAAGTTTCTCTGATAAAGGCCTCATTTCTCAAATATATAGGGAACTGAGACAAGTTTATAAAAATAAGAACCATCCTCCAGCTGATAAATGGTCAAAGTGTACAAAGAGGCAGTTTTCAGGCAAAGAAATCAAAACTATCCATAGTCACGTGAAAAAATGCTGTCATTACTATGAAAATTAAGGCAACCTCGAGATACTGCCTCACAATGTGATATTGGCTAACATGACAGAAAAGTAAAATGACAAATGTTGTAGGGGATGTGGAAAATTGGGACATTAATGCACTACTTCCAAACTAGTTCAACCATTCTGGAGAATAATTTGGAACTATTCCCAAAGGGCTATAACCTTTAACCCAACAATACCACTTCTAGTTCTATATCCCAAAGAGATCATAAAAATAGGAAAAGGCCCCACATGTACAAAAATATTTGTAGCAGCTATAGCTGCTTTTGTATTATTGTAATACTTTTGTACTATTAGAAATGATGAGCAGGCAGATTTCAGAGAAACCTGGAAATACTTGAATGAATTGATGCTGAGTGAAGTGAGCAGAATCAGGAGAATATTGTACATAGTAACAGCCACAATGTGCAATGACTAACTTTGATAGACTTAGCCCATCTCAGCAATGCAAGGATCTCCAAAAGTCTCATGATGGAAAAAGCTATCCACATCCAGAGAAAGAACTATGGAGTTTGAATGCAGATCAAAGCATATTATTTGCTCTCTATCTTTTTTTAAAAAAATTTTTGTTTGTTTCTTCTTTCTCATTGTTTCTCCCATTGATTCTAGTTCTCCTTTACAATGCGACTAATGTGAAAATAGGTTTAATATAAATGCATATGTAGAACCTATAAAGTTGCACACTGCCTTGGGGTGAGGGAAAGGGAGAGTTGGGGAGAAAATGTGGAACTCAAAATCTTATGGAAGTGAATATTGAAAACTAAAAATAAATAAATAAATTAAAAAAAAGAAATGATGAGCAGGACTCTCCAAAAAATCTTGTAAGACATATCAACTGATGCAAAGTGAAGTGAACAGAACCAAGAGAATAGTGTACATAGTTACAGCAATATTGTAAGGATGATCAACTGTGAAAAATTTAGCTACTCTGGTCAAGATAATGATCCAAGACAATTTCAAAGGACTCATGATAAAAAATTCTATCCATTTCCATTCTATCCTGATCAACTCTGAATGCAAATTGAAGCACACTTCTTTTTGCCATCTTTATTTGTATTATTTCATTTGTGTTTTCTTTTGCAACATGGCTAATATTGAAATATGCTTTGTATGACCTCACATGTATAGTTGAAATAAAACTGCTTGCTTTTTCATGGGAGGGGATAGGTACAGGAAGGAAGGAAAGGATTTGAAACTCAAAATAAAACAAAAGATTGTTAAGCTTTTTTTTACATGTAATGAAATAAAATGAAAATATAAAAAAAATTTAGAGCAAAGCAGTGGGAGGGTAAGACTAAGCAGAGAAATTCAGTATTTGAAGTCATGGGTCTTAACTACTAGTGTTATACAATAATATTGGGCCTGGTAATCCTAAGAAAGGGACCCGGAGGATTTAGCCCCTACTTTTCATGTATTCCCAATCAAATGGATCACAGAATTCAGAACTTCAGAGTTAATCAAGACTGCCCTTCTCATTTCCTCACAGATGAGGAAAAGAAAAAGTGATGTCACTCAAAGTCACATAGGCAGTAGCAGTCAGGATTTGAATCCAGATCTTTTGACTTTAGTGAAGAGTTCTTTCAACTGTACTACAGTGCAAAGGCCAGTTGCCTGGACACAGTTCCTGGTACTAAATAGTCATTAGGGGTATTTAGCCATTGGTGAGGTTGGGGTGGGGAGAACACAAACTGGGCAACAGTTAAAAATTAGTCTTCAGGGCCCAGAATCAGTAAGGTTTGGGGGAGAGGAGGGTGTTTTGAGCTTAATGTTAGGACAAGTTACTTTCAGATATTGATCTTAGGCCCTTTGGCCAGTTGCACCCCATTCAAGTGGACACAGTGTGACCCAGAAACAATACTCACTTACCTGTCAGCTTAAGGAGAGAGTTAGGCCACCGCTGGAATAGGTAGGCTGGAGAAACTAGAAAAATAACTTCCCCTTGGTGTTGCAATCGATTCATTTCCGGACTTTCCCCCTAAGGGTTAATTTGCACAGGATTGTAGGAATTAGACTTTTGTGGACTAGCTACTGGCTGTTCTGCTAAAACTCAGTCAGGTGAGGGCCAAGGACACTTGGCTAAGAAAGCTTCAACATTGTTCATCTGCATTTCTCCCCAAGGGCATAAATATGTTACTAGGCAACAAATGAGAACCATTTTAACCTTCTCTAGGCCATACTTCCTCATGAATAAATTCATGTTACAACTTCTTTCACTCTCTATCCTGTGCGTTTGTGCATGAATGCATGCGTGTGTGTGTGTGTGTGTGTGTGTGTGTGTGAGAGAGATTTTGTTTGACCTGGGAATGGTGAAGTAGAAAGGGGGAGAGGATATAGAACTCTATCCTCTACCCTACCCCCTCCATATTTTCATTTTTACTTTTAATTAATTAGTCTCTGTTGTTTTCATGCCTCTGAAAGACTGAAAGTACTGTCAGAGCCACCTAAATTTGGCCTTCTAGGACAAAATTATGGTTCCTATACCTTAAGTATGTCTCTGACTGTGGCCAACAATCAGGTCAAGTTTTCTTAATGTAATTAGATGGGGGGTTCATATTATAGGATATTAATTCATTGTCTGGCTTGCTCTCAAAACATTTCCTGTTTAGCAGGACTTGTTAATGCTTTAGGGAAGCTAGGGAGCACAGTGGATAGAGCTCCAGGTCTCGAGTCAGGAAAATCTGAGTTCAAATCTGGCCTCAGATACTTTCTAGCTGTGTGACCCTGGGCAAGTTACTTGACCCTATTTGCCTCAGTTTCCTCATCTGTAAAATGAGCTGGAGAAGGAAATGGTAGACCATTCCAGTATCTTTGCAAAGAAAATCTCAAATAGAGTCATGAGGAATGAACATCAACAAAGACAAAATACTCCATGAACATGGTCTTTGAAGACTCAGAGTTAATGCCAAAATGAGATGGTTGCTCTGTCTTTGATATTTTGTGATTCTCTCACTTTGGAGGAAATAACATCTCTCTAAATATCGATAGTCTCATATAAAATGGCAAGTGGAGTAACCAGGACTTAAACTCGTCTTTTGAGTCCAAGACAAGTGCCCTTTCTGTTATGGGCCAACCTATAATAACAATGAGAATTCCGTCTCTGGACAACAGGATGGAGTGATGTGGAAAGGCAAGGATGTTGATACATAAAGGAAAGGATTCAGGACAACCTAGATTCAGTTCCTACTTCTGATATTCATAGTGTGACCCCAGGCATATCACTTAAATACTCTATGGCTCAGCTTCTTCATCTGGACTGGGAAAGGTTTAGATTTAATCCTTTTAAAGTTCCTAAGAGCTCTAAATCTGCATTCCTGAAACGAATTCATTTGGGGAGGGAGTCATGGGAATATGGAATTTTGACATAGTGACATGGATAGGGAAAGATATTTCTGGAATCCATTCCTTTTATGAAGAGAGGATGACAGCCAGAGATCATGCCTGCAATGCTGACAAGGTAGCTGGAGGATAGGGTGGAAAGAAGGATCCAGGAGTACCACAAGGCTGAATATTCTTTTCTCCAGTTTTCAAAAGGAATATATGACTAGAATTATGTCTACCTGTATTCCTTAAGTGTCTCTGGTCTAGGGGTATGACTTTTAGGGATTCAGAAGGTAGGCCATTTCCCTCATAACTTTTTTTAATTAATCTTTTTATTTAAAAGATATTTATTCTTAACATTCATTTAAATGTTTTTTGAGTTCTAAATTTTCTTCCTTTCTCCCACCCTCCCACACCAATTGTGAAAGCAAGAAGTGTAATATCAATTATACATGTGAAATCATGCAAAAGATATTTCCATATTAGCCATGTTGGAAAAAACAAGAAACTGATGGTGTCTGAATGCATATCGAAACAAATTTTTTCACTGTCTTCTTTTCTCTGTTCTTCCTCTTTCTTCACTTTTCCTTTAGTGCATTCTTCTTTCTTACTCCTTTATTTCTTTAGATCATCCCATCATAGTCAATTCATACCTTCTGTCTATGTATACTTCTGTCCTAATAATTACAAAGTTCTCTTAAGAGTTATAAACATCATCTTCCCACATAGAAATTTAAGTAGTTTAATTTCATTGAGTCCCTAATGATTTTTCTTTCTTTACTTTTTTTATGATTCTCTTGATTTTTATACCTGGAAGTCAAATTTACTATTCAACTCTGATCTTTTCATTAGGAATTCTTGAAAGTCCTCTATTTCATTAAATTTTTGTTTTTTTCTGCTGGAGAATTATGCTCAGTTTTCTGGGCAGTTTATTCTTGGTTGTAATCCTAACTCCTTTGCTTTCTGGAATATCATATTTCAAACAATGTGCTCCTTTAATGTGTAAGCTGCTAAATCTTGTGTGATCCTGACTATGGCTCTATGGTTTTTGAATAGTTTCTTTCTTGCTGCTTAAAGTATTTTTGATCTGGGAGCTCTGGAATTGGACCATAATATTCCTAGGAGTTTTCTTGTGGGATCTCTTTTGGGTAGTGATCAATGAATTCTTTCCATTTCTATTTTATCCTCTGGTACTAGAATATCAGGACAGTTTTGATTGATAATTTCTTGAAACATGATGTCTAGGCTCTATCATGGCATTTAGGGAGTTCAGTAATTCTTAAATTATCTCTCCTCGATATATTTTCCCAGGTCAGTTGTTTTTCTAATGAGATATTTCATATTTTCTTCTATTTTTCTTTTCTTTATCTTTTCCTTTTTTTAACTTTGCTTTATTACTTCTTGATGTCAAATGAAGTTATTAACTTCTATTTTCCCAAATCTAATTTTTAACGTATTATTTTCTTCAGTGAGCTTTTGTACTTCTTTTTCATTTGGCCAGTCTTGCATTTTTAAGTAGTTATTGTCAGTGGATTTTGAAACCTCTTGCCATTTAATCAATTCTGTTTTTTAAGGTGTTATTTTTTCCAAGTACTTTTTGTGCCTCTTTTACCAAACTGTTTACTCCCTTTTCATAATTTTCTTGCATCAGTCTCATTTTTTTTTGTCCATATTTTCTCTCTACCTCACTTATTTGATTTTCAAAATCTTTTTTGAGCTCTTCCAGGAATTTTTGTTGGGTTTGTGTCCAATTCACATTTTATTCTTGAGGCTTTGCTTGTGGTTATTTTAATTCCCTTGTCTCCTTCTGAGTTTGTCTTAATCTTTTATGTCACCACAGTAGTTTTTTATGGTCAGATTCTTTTTTTTTTGTTGCTCATTTTCCTATCCTATTTCTTGACTTTTAGCTTTATGTTAAATTTGGACTCTATTCCCACAGGGAGGAAGGCACTGTCCCAAGCTTGAGGTTTTTTGTGCTGCGATTTTCAGTTCTGAGGGTCTATAAGTTTTTGGTTGGAATAAAAAATGGTAAAACACTCCATCATCTCTGACAAGAAAACCCCAAGTGGGGCCATGAAGAGTCAGACATAACTAAAATGATTGAACAACAATAACAACAAGTTTTTCATTCTTCCAAGGTGGTATAATCCAAGGAGAGGTGTGGTCACTGCTCTCTTGACCTCTACTCGGTTCTTTACTTAGAAAGGGTCCTTTTTCTTTTGCAGCCACAAATATTAATGCTCCTTTTGGCCCTGGAACTATGATTGGTGTCCCTGCTCTCCTACAGCTGCAAGAATTAATCTCTTGTTCCCTGGAACTGAGACTAAGGCCTCTACTCCCTTATAAGTGACCACAAGCATTCTTCTCTACCCTGAAACTGTGACCAGGCCCTTACTCTCCTGTGGCCACAGATGCTAGTGCTCTTCTTTGCCTTAGAACTATGACTCAAAAGTGCATATGGACAATGAATTGGGGACCTTCTCCCAGTACCAGCAAAGGGTGTTCTGTAAAATCTGTTTCTGACCAGTTATCTGACCCCCTTACTGGTATACAGTGAGCTCTGGGCCAACCACCTCCCTGGAGTCATTATTGCAATACTCCAGGTATGAGGTGATAAGAGCCCAGGTATGAAGTGATAAGAGCCTTCACCAAGATGGTGACTATGTGAGTGGAGAGAAGGAATCTATATATGAGAGATACTGTAAAGGTAGAAACAACAAGACTTAGAGCAGCTTAGATAGTCAGGGTGAGTACAAGTGAGGAGTCAAATGACATTAGGGTGATAGTTGGAGGCACTGGGCCAATATTTGAGGAAGAGGACAACTTTTGAACCCTGGCAGAGCAGGGAAAGGGCTACCCACCGCTAGCTTACTATTTCAACTTATTATTCTTGTTAACTGGGGCTAAGCCCTATTGTTTTTACCCTGCTAAGGAACTGCAAATGCTGTTAACCCCTTGTATTTGGCACCCTCTAAATTCACCTGATGTTCCATATAAGACATGGTTTGAATCAGAGGGTGTTTGACATGTAAGTGTTAGATAAGTTCAATGGTCAATCCATTTCCCTGACAGACTGGGGAAATTCACTTATTCTCATAGATTGTTCTTTACTGATACCTCTAATGAAGGGAGGTCTCTTGGTGAAGTACAAAGAGTTAAGAGACCTGGGTTCTAGACTGAGTTCTGCTGCTAACTAGTCCTGTGATCTTGGACAAGTCACTTTTCTTTGAACTTCAGTGTTGTCCTCTATTTGATGGAAGAGTTGTAGTAGTTAATGGCTCACATTTCTATAACTCTTTATAGTCCAAAAAAAATGCTATCTTGAAAGTCAAAATGATTCTTGTTGAGTTACATTGCTAGGAAATGTCACAATCAGAATTCAAAGCTAGGTCTTCTGATTCCAAACCCAGTGCTCTTCTAGAATGCCATGTTGTTTGCTAAAATCCCATTTTAGCCCTAAAATTCTATATTAAATGAACATAGTAACCAATATTATAATAATATAATAATCAATAAAACACTGCCTGCTTAACTAACTTTGGGAGTAGATATATAAATAGAAAGATAATTCATAAATATGTAGCTGGTTTCTTGCCATGGATGTATTCTGAGTTAATCATGACACATATTCGTATGTTCAAATATAAAGTTTTCTCTTTTACATGTCAAGTCCTTCATAAGTTGGTACCTAATTACTTTTCCAGTCTTCTTATACCTTCTTACACCTCTATTACTCTATGACCAACCACACTGGCCTACTTGCATTTCCTAGAACAGAATACTCCATTTACCATCTCTGTGCCTTTGCACTGGTTGTCCCACTATTCCTGGAACACTCTATCCCCTCACTTCTGCTTCCCTCAAGATTCAGCTCAAATCCCACCTTCTGCAGGAGGCCTTTCATAGTTCCTCTCCCCTCTCCCCACCCCTCAGTTGCTTTTACATTCCTTTTCAAATTACCTTCAGATTGATTTTTTTAAACTAGGTAAAATTGTTCATTCTTTGTCTCATTTCTTCTTACCTAGCCTTAATCACTGACTGGGTATTGCCTCAGACAAACTGAGACCTGGGAAAGACCTTAGCTTAAAAAGGTCAAGGTCTCCCACTGCACCTGAAGCCACCTCCAGTCATTCTGATCTATATATCTTGCCACCGGATCCATATGGCGCCAGAGAAGAGAATGAGGCTAGTGACTTTGTACAGCCTTGCCTCACTTAACTCCAATTCACTTTCAAGTCATAACATCACCTTCCTAATGTCATGGTCCTATTTGAGAAAGACAACAACAACCTGCATGTACTCTGTATATATTTTATACGTAACTGGTTATTTTTATGTCATCTCTCTATTAGACTATATATTCTTTGTTGAGAGTAAGTATCTTTTTTTCTGTTTTGTTTTGTTTTGTTCTTGTCTTTGTATCCCCATGTACTTAGCACATTATCTGGTATATAGTAATATTTGATAAATGCTTATACTGATTGACTTTATAAACTCATTGGTTTTAGTTTCCTACTCTGTCTCTAGGAAGGGTGTTTGTTAATTACTGACTTGTATATGTATCTGCTACAGAACAATTCCTCCCTTCATTATGGGTATCAGTAAAGAAAAATGTGATTGAATATTTGGATTCCAAAAGTCTAACAGGAAATTGCTGAAATCAAAAATAATTCTTTGGGGTTTTTCAACCTCCCTTATTAAACATCAGTACCATCTATAGAGAGAGACAATCATAACCTCTCATTAATTCTGCTGTAGGAGGGTAGCACGATGTAGTAAGAGGCAATGTGGTCTCCAAAGCCTGGATTTGAGTCCAGATGCTAACAGCTACTAGATATTTCTTCTCCTCTTATCTTCAGCTTCCTTATCTGTAAAATGGGGACAATAATACTTATCCTATCAACTCCTAGAGATCATTTTAGAAAAATATGCTTTTACTATAGAAATGTGCTAGCTGAGGTAACAAGGTCCTAAAGAGATAAAATTCAGGTGCCTGAGGAGAAAGTGTGAGTACCCAGAAAGGAGTGGGAGGGGAGCATAGCATTTTCTACATCTCCTTCAAACTGCTTTGTCTAGAACAAAACTTTTTTGTTTGGATAAAAGTCCTCATTGTGTGATATCTTTCCCAATTAAAATGTTTAAGTTTTAAAAGTTTCATCTTTTTGTTTTTTAGTGTTGGTTTCCCCAGTGCCTGGTCCATAGTAAATGCTTAAGAAATGTTTTTTTATTTATTCATTCTTGGTTGTTCCAGAGTATAGTATGTATGGAGGAATGAACTCTGGCCTGTAAACACTAAAGGCTATGCTTAAATCTTAGATCTGATACTTAGAACTGCCTATAAAAGCTTGGGCAAGTCATTTCTCTTTTAACCTCCATTCTTCTTCTACAAAATATGATGATCTCCAAGATTCCTTCCAACCCTAAGTCCCATGACCCTACAGGTGTGTGTCAACTTGACTGCATTGCATTGTAAGCTTCATAAGGGCAGAGACCATGTCTCTTTTGTCTTTATAATTCTCCTAGAAGCCAAAGTTTTAGCTCCCATATACATAATTAAAATTTTTTGGTTTTGCTTTTTAATGACTCAAAGAACAGGAACACCAGCAAAGGCCCTCTGCTAGAGACTATAATTAGAGGTTTGGGGTTTTAAAATATGGTCCCAGGGGATATCGTCATGGGTGAAATAACTGGAGGGAAATATTGGCTAGTAGGGTGTGTGCTGGAGCTCTCTCAGAAGCCTCCTTATCCAAATATGTTCAATATTCTTTTGCTTTGACAGCTAAACTTGGTTACCACCCATGTGCTATGACATCCATTATTTCCCCTATCCCACACACATTGTACTTCATACAGGAAATTGGAGGTGGGGTACAATAACAAAATAACTTAATAGTAAACTAGGAGGATGAACTATTTGTATGCTGGGAGAACTTAGGGTCAGTTGTTTGTATGTACAGGGAAGGGATACCCTTTATTTGTAAATTCTAGTACCTACATGAAATAGGAGACAAATCTGGAATATCATTTACCATACCAGTTACTATTCTTTCTCTTAATTGGCATAGCCTCAGATAGTCATGGACAAATAGTCAAAAGTAAGATACACACAAAGAGGGAGAGACAGAGAAAGAGAGACAGAGAGAGAGAGAGAGAGAGACAGAGAGAAATCCAGTCTAACATCATGAACTTGATGCTAGAATTGTATTTGGGCTATAGAAAGGGGATTACAAGGATTGATAGTGATTCTCTTTTGGATACTCAAATTGGTTCTTGAATTTCTTTGAGTTAATAACAGTGAAGGAGGTGATATCTATCATTGATCTAACATGTCCCAGAAAGCCTTTTCCCATGATAGCAGCCATGATATCTGTAATAGCATGTAGTGGTTTTTCTCTGCTGAGGATCTAAAAAAAAAAACGAGAACAGAGTCAGTGTCATCGGGAGGTCTGAGGTACCTCCCACAATACCTCAGAAGCCCCTAGAAGCCTGGACATTTGTCACATTGATATTGTCTTCAAAAGCCAAGGTCAGGATATGTAAAATGCATGGGGAAGATGGGGATTAGAGGGATTAGTGCATTAGGGAAGGAGAAATGAGCAAAACGGCCCTACTCATGGGCTATTTCTATAATGTTCCAGAGCAGAATGGCAAGTATTGCCTCTGGACTTTTAGATGAGGAATGAGCTGTATGGTCATGGTTGAAATTAGAGGGGTCTCTTACAATCCACTGAACTTCCTTCATCTGTCAAACACCATGCAATATGAAGAATAGAGCTCTTGAAAAAAGCCAGGAGGTGAAGGAGATGGAGGAGTTAGTCTCACCTCTGTCAATCCCCAGCTTTATGACCTTAGGAAAATTAATCTCATTTTCCTCTTTATAAAAAAATGATCTTAGCCTAGATGATCTCTAACATGTTTTCTACATTATTGGTGATATTTTATATTCTACTTCTATATTCTATTCTGATAGAAACCCTGATTTTCTTTTTTTGTTATTTTTTAAAATTTTATTTATTTTATTTTTAATTTATAAAATAAAACAAGCATTTCCATAACATAGTAGAAAAAAAGATGATTGCACATGAAACTGAGACCCAGATTTTTATTCAATTAATAATAAGGGTCACTCATATACAATGCAAATAATATAAGGCAAGAGAGTTTAAGGATTACAAAGACAACCTGTTGGACATAAAGAGTTTTCAAGATTAGAAAAGCCACCTTGGCCATGTGGGGATTTAGTAAATTCAAGATTCAAGTCTCCAGTGAAAAGTTTTTCAATGGGGAGTATGCCCAATGAAGGCAGTGGATAAGCCAGTCAATGAGTCAACAAATATTAAGTACCTATTTTGTGCCAGGAACTGTATGGATACAAAGAGGTGCAAAAACTCCTTCAAAATTCACATTATCTGAAAACTCTTTGGTTTCAGAGAATCTTAACCTCAAAGATGAATCAAAAACTCCAATTTATCTAAAGTTGAGCCTTAAGGTCATAGTATTGATTTTGCACAGGATGGAAATGGGACTGATCAGATAGCAAGTGAGGCAAAGAAGAAAAGAGGAAAGGAGAGGATGGGAAGGAAAGAAAGGAAGAAAAAGAAGAAGGGCAGGGAGGAAAGATGACTAGTAAGTGCAACAAGAAGGAGGAATTTGGGGAGAACAATAAAGACTTCCCAGCAAGAGAGATTTCAATAAGGACAGGTAGGTGCATATGCCATTGCCTAATGGCAGGATGGCAGAAGGGAAGTGACCATAGTCCACTTGGAAGTGGAATCATGAGTGAAGCAGTTATCCCTATGAATGTTTTAGAAGATTTGCATAGTATTATATGACATTTCCAGTGGAACCCAAAAAGTTGACTTGGTCTCAAAACACTTATCAACTCACTTCCTCATTGGGTCAGGCACTGAGGGGTCAAAAAGACTATGCCAAATATTGATGTATTCCAGTATCCAAATTATTCTGTGTCCTATGGTGTTTGTTAAGTAACAGGGGTCACTGGATTGGAAGAGACTACTCAAAATTCAGCTATGACCACTGGAAGGAGCAAGGTTAACAAAAAGATAAGCCAGAGACAAGGAAGCACTTGTCCAAAGTCACTTGCCTAATAAATTTCAGAGAAGGGATTCAAAACCTAAGTTCCATCACTCCAACCTCATTAAATTTGCTTACCAATATTTCTAGGTATCTCACAAGAGTATAGTGAAAGTAATAGTGAAAAGGCTGCTGTATTTGGAGTCAGAAGACCTGCATTTGAATTTTGGCTCTGCCACTTAATTACCTGTGTGACTTTAGGCAAGTCACTTAATTTCTCTGGGCATGGATTTCCTCATATCTAAAATGAGGGAGTTAGATTAGGTGTTCTTTAAGTCCATTTCAACTCTAAATCTATGATTCTACGACCTCTAAGACATCCACAACTTCTTACTCTGGCTCAGAACTTTTTCTCTGACCTTTGCCTTATGCACCAAGTCCATATTTTGGTAATCAGTTCTATACACTTTCAATCAGTATGTGTGCCTCAACCCTGCCTATACATTCCATCTGTATTTGCCTGCCATTCTTCCTCTTCTTCTGAATAGCCCAGCCCTTGCTTTGCAGCCTAGGAAGCTAAGTAGTTAGATAAGAATGAATCTCTTATAACTTTCTGCATGGATCCAGGAGGCAGCCTCCTATATCATCTTAGTCTGTATCTAAAAAGTAGAATTAGAAAGCCACAGAAAAGTAGAATTAGAAAGTTAGGGTTGGAAAGGACCTTAGAAATCATTTATTCCAACTTCCTCATTTGACAGGAAAAGGAAAATGAAGCCTAGACTTGGGAGAGGATTTGGGCAAAGTCCAATAGATACTTGGTGGCCCAGTTAAGACTACAATATAAGTTTCCTGTCTCTTAGGCTAGTGCTATTCCCATTCCATACTAATATTCTGTTTTCATCTGACGCTATTACTTTAAAACCCTTGGCTTCAATGGAAGGGAGTTTGGGTAACTGGTTCTCAGCCTTAGCCTCTTTCTGAGTCAGCATCTTTTATTCATTTATCTGAGCCTAGACCTCAATGGTCAAGAAAAGAACAGTTATGAGAAGGAAGAAGGATTTCATGACTGGGGGGTTCCTAGAGCTTTAGAATCACTGATGGAATAGTAGCAGCCTGATTGTCTTTGGAGAGCAGAGAAAGACTGATCCTTTATTTATTCCCAGAGTCCTGGAGCAGGATCAAAGCCTGAAACCTACAAAGATAGGAAGGCCTAAGAGTTTATAGGGATGGGTGGTTCTGCCATAACCCCCCAGCCCCAAATTTACTTTGATGTTCCTTTATTCTGGCAAATCTATGCACACAAATAATAATAAATTATTATTAATTTACCATAATGATACTGATCATGATAATTCTGTTTTCTATCTGCTGGGATTTTTACCTGTCATAATCAGTATACATTTGAGTATTCCACTCTTTCCTTCAGAGTAGACAGAAAAACAATAATTTCTTCTTAAAAGAAAAAAAAAAGCCTTATGTAACTTCCAGTCATTTTCCCACATGACCAAGACTTCTAGGAAAGAATCAGTACCATCAGATGCTTTATCAAAATTAAATAGAACCCCATCCTCATACAGCTAAAGTATTGACCTCACATGGAGTACTATATTCAATTTAAGGTGACATATTTTATTTTATTTTTTAATATTTTAATAGGCAAAATTATTTATTACTGGTATGGGGATATCATTCTTTTTTATACATTAATTTATTTTGATTTATCAACCATCACTTCCGTAAGCTTTTAAGTTTTAAATTTTTCTCCCCCTCACTCCCCACCTCCCTCCCCAAGATGGCATGCAATCTGATATAGGCTATACATATACTTTCCTATTAAACACATTTTCACATTAGTGATGTTGTAAGTAAGAATTAGAACCAATAGGAGGAATCACCAGAAAGAGGAAACACAACAGAAGAAAAAAAAATAGCAAATAGTATGCTTCGATCTGCATTCAAACTACATAGTTCTTTCTCTGGATGTGGATAGCATTTTCTGTCTTGAGGCCTTTGGAGATGTCTTAGATTCTTCTATTGCTGAGAAGGTCTAAGTCTATCAATATTGGTTATCACACAACATGGCTGTTACTGTGTACAATGTTCTTCGGGTTCTACTCACCTCACTCAGTATCAGACCATACAAGTCTTTCCAGATTTTTTTTTGAAGTCTGCCTGTTCATCATTTCTTATAGCACAATAGTATTCCATTACATTCATATACCACAAATTGTTCAGCCATTCCCCAATTGATGGGCATCCTCTCAATTTCTAGTTCTTTGCCACCACAAAAAGAGCTGCTATGAATATTTTTGCACATGTGGGTCCTTTTCCCATTTGTATGATCTCTTTGGGAGATATCCCTAGAAGTGCTATTGCTGGGTCAAAAGGTATGCACATTTTTATAACCCTTTGGGCATAGTTCCAAATTGCTCTCCAAAATGATTGGATCATTTCACAACTCCACCAACAATACATTAGTGTTCCAATTTTCCTACATCTCCTCCAACATTTATCATTTTCCTGTTTTGTCATGTTGGCCAATCTGATAGGTATGATGTGGTACCTCAGAGTTATTTTGATTTGGATTTCTCTAATCAATAGTGATTTAGAGCATTTTTTTCATATGACTATAGATGGCTTTAATGTCTTCATCTGAGAACTGCCTGTTCGTATCCTTTGACCATTTATCAATTGTAGATAAGGTGCCATATTTTAGTAAAGAAATTGACAACCTCAGTATATACAGAAGAGGGTGATCAGGAGGGAGAGGGAACTTAAGACAATGCCATAAGGGATCAATTGGAGGAACAGGTGTTGTTCTGCCTGGAGAAGATATAAGGAGGCATGTGAATATTGTCTTCATGTGTGAAAGAGGTTGTTTCATGAGGAAGTACTGCTGCTTGGCCCCGGAAAAAAGGACAACCTTCAGGGAGCAGAAAATTTCCATGGAAGGAAAAGTCTTCCAAACTGCTGTCCAGAAGTGCCTCATTGGAAATTCAAGTCAGAACTGGAAGGTCATTTGCTAGGGAGGCAGTAAAACAGATTTTCCATCAGGTACAGGATAGAGCATCTGACCTCCAAGATTCTTTCTGATCCCAAGACTCTGTGCTTCTGTGCTTCTGATATGTCAGAGACAAGGAAAAGGTCATGTCCTAAGATTTTCTGTTTAATATATTAGAATCATTTAATGTAAGACCTGAAAGAGACTTTAGAGATCAGTTCTTTAAACTTTCTCTATTTTGTAACTGAGACCCATAGAAACACAGTGGATCAGGGGCAGAACAGGAACTACATAGACTCCAAGTCTCCTAATTCCAAGTCCAGTGTTCTGTTATGTCCAGAGAAGCACTATCTGCCCATTTTTCTGTCCATACAAGTGAGGATTTGACCCACATTGTGGGACTTGGACAGTGACAGTCTTCCAGGTTCATAGTCTCAGCATGATCCTTGACTACTCATTTTATATTACCCTACATATCCAACAAGTTGTTAAATCTTGTAGTTTCTACCTCCACAACATCTCTTGCCCTCTGATCCCTTCTCTCCATTCATACAATTACTATCTTGGTTAGCCCCTCATCACCTTTTATCTCATTGTTATAACAGCTTCTTAATGATTCTCTCTCTCTCAAGTCTCACCATCTAGTCTATTTGACACACTAATGCCAAAATAATCTTTTTTAAGAACAGATTTGACCATGTGGTTCCACTATTCAATCACTACAATGGTTTTCTATTGTCTTTGGAATAAAATATAAACTTCTTTGTTTATTCTTTAATGCCCTAAATAACCTGGACCCAACCTATCTTTTCAGTCTTATTGAATATTACTCCCCTTTCTGCATTCTGAAATACAGGGAAACTAGCTTTCTTTTGGTCCTTGAACTCAACACTCTGAATCTCCATGCCTTTGCAGGAGCTTTCACCAAGAGTCAATATTCATTTCCTTCCTGCCTCCACTATACATAGTTCCCATCTCCCTTTAAAATGCTGCTTGTGAGTGTCAGAGATACAACTTGAATTTAGGCCATCCTGGCTCTGAGTATAACACTATTTTAATTGTGTCACAGTTTCTCTCTCCAGGCATTGAATAGGGAGTAATGTCTACTGAATTTTTATTTATTTGTTTTATTTTTTGAAATTTTGTTTATTTTTTTTTTAGACAAGTGGGGTTAAGTGACTTGCCCAGGGTCACACAGCTAGTAAGCGTCAAGTGTTTGGTCTGAGGTCGGATTTGAACTCAAGTCCTCCTGACTCTAGGGCCAGTGCTCTATCCACTGTGCCACCTAGCTGCCCCTCTACTGAATTTTTAAAAGCTGCCTGTGGTTACACAGTATAACTCAGTTAATCAGAGCCTGATCCTTCCCAGGTCAGCTAATAAAATCAAACTTCTGAGCCAACAAGCTCAGAATCTTAGAGCTGAATTTTAGACTGTTTCTGCTAGCAATGATCTTAGAAGTCACCTGTTCTAATCTCCTCCTTTTACAGAGGCAGAAAGGACCTCATGGGCTAACTAGCCTGAAACATCATAGAAAGTGAAAAGATTGACAGAGATGGCTCCAATGTCATTTGCATAATAATTTACACTTGTCAAAATGTTTACAATCACTATCTTATTTAATCTCCATAACCCATATTCTACTACCTCCTTATATCAGGCAGACTGACAGGTAAAACTATACTCCCTTTACAATTTAGGAAACTGACATGGAGAGATTTAGTGGTTTAAGGAAGATCACTACTCTTACAGAGGCCCAGATCTCAGGTTCCTACGTAGTATGGGATTCAGAGTCAGGAAGACCTGAATTCAAATTCTGACTCAGAAACTTACTAGCTATGTGACCTTAAGCAATGTATTTAAATCTCTCTCAGCTTCTTCCTCATCTGTAAATTAGGAACAATAATATTCCCTACATCACAAATTTGTTGAAAATGAAATATATGTAAAGCATTCTGAAACATTGCTAATTGAATGCTAGCTAGCTATTATTATTTTCCTACTTCCCCAATGATCTCCTCCAGGACATGCAACAAACCCTGTCACTAGTAAACATGGCATTAGACCAAAAGTTTGACCTAATGCACTATAAATTTCATGAAAAGAGGATGCACCTGTGTCCAGCTTAGAAAGAACAAAGAACCCACAGAAGTGCCTCCATATTGAGATAAGGAATCAGACAAATGGGAAGTGAGAGGTATTATCACACATAATATCCTGAATGAAGCCAGATATACCAAGAAGGGCAGTGGGAACAGATCAAAGGAACTTCAAAGGGACAGGACTCCCACCTCTTTGAGAATCTGAGGCTGAGGATCCTCTATAAATATAACCATGGACTCTCTCTGTCTGCGGTGTTCAGAGAACCTCAGTACCTGCTGAACTTCGCTGACAGCAAAGTCCCAACCAAGCTGCAACCATGAAGTCTCTCTGTCTCCTCTTTGCCCTACTTTTGTTGCCTGTCCAGACCACAGCTGAGAAGCCAGCAGAAGATACAGGACTCAATTCTCAGGCTGAAGATGCAAAACAGACTCAAGTGAAGGTGAATTCTGATGGCCCACAAAAATTCTTCCTGCCAAGTCATACTTTTGGTAAGAGGACATTGCATCTAGGGAAAGTTGGGAGATTTTAGACATGGGGATGATCGGGTCTAAGAAAGTGAAGAATGAACAGGTTTGTAAGATCATATACAGGATCATTGATTTAGAACTAGAAGGGACCTTGGATCAAATCCAACCCCCCTCATTTTACAGATCAGGAAATTTAGGCCCCTAGGGATTGTGACCTGTCCACAGAAAGTAAGGTTCAGAGATGGGATTTAAATCCAGGACTCCAGAGACAGGATTCTTTCCGCTGTATCATGCTGCCTCTCATTCCTCTAGGCTGAGAGGCAGAGCACTACCATACAATGATGATTTGTAATTCTACCCGTTTCTCTCTGCTTTGTCCAAAATTACAGTTTTTCTTTGCTGGATGGCAAATCTCACACTTTTGCAAGGATACTTACTTCTTGTTCATTTGCATGCTTCAAGGGAAAGCAAGGAAAAGATGAAGTGAGATGCTGGTTAAGAGTTGGGGAAAGGAGATATTTTCTTAGGGACCTTTTTGAGTTCCCTGTCAGGAAACAAGCTAGTGACCCTGTTTCTTCAGGGTCAGACAGAAGGTAATAAGTCATAAACTTAGTACTATAGGGACCAAACCCTACCAGCTTCCAACAGCCTCTACTTTCAGCAGTAAAGGGTGCCTGGTGCTCTGGGAACAGAGCTTGTAGCAGATTCTCAAGTGAGGTAATGGTCCTGGGTAATTAGTTTTCACCTCCACTCACCCAGATGATGCCCACTTAGGAGGGGATCAAGTCTACATCGTCATCTGCTTTGTGGCAAAGTCAGCATGTGTACTGAATAAGGTCTCCCTGTCCCAGCTATCCTCTAACCCAACCCCAAAGTACTTCACAGTTTCTTGACCACCTGAACCCTAATGTTCCATTTGTACCCCAGGGAGTATTGAGTTGCTTGTCCAATAGCTTCCTCTTTTTAGGATAATCACCCAAAGCTCCAGATGTTCTCATATCCCAGACTTTCTGGGAAAAAGACTGGCATGTACTGCTGCATCCCCAGGGCTCCCAACCTTTCTCTTCACTATCTGAGTGCAGTACTCCTTCCCTGTTTTTTTCTTAGTCACTTCCAAAGGTATCAAATATGACGCAACCCTTCATCAGGAGTGGCAAAGTACAGTAGAGAAAGAGCTAGCTAAACTCAGAGTCAGGAAATCCATGTTCTGGTGCACTCCAGTATCAGACTTGGCCATTCAGCCCCCAAAGCCTTCTACACCTCACACATAGGAGTCCTTCCCCAGCAATCTCACCAGTGTAGGGGACCCTCTCCTATCAACTTGAAAACCAGGCACTTTGCCAGGTCTATTGTAGTCTAATCATAACTTTGGTCTTCAGGAGGACTGGGAGCATCCTATGTATCCTTGGAGAGGATTAAGAAAGGGAGAAATTCAAAAGAGGCAAGGTGGTGGAGGTAGTTTCCACCTGGGTTCCTCTAGGGGTATTGGAAGGAGAGGGTAAATACTGCAGAGCACTATAAAGGTGTGAATGTAAACCCATCTTTGTCTTCATCAGCATCACCCTCACCCCCATCGCCATTGTCTAGATTCACCCCATTTAGTTCTTTGACTGTGCTGTTGGGATGATATGCCTTTGGCAATGGGGAAAGGGGTGGGGAAATCTATGAATCAAATTCCAGTGCTGCTTAGAGGTATCCCATGATAGCTGAAAGTGATTGTGAAAATCTCTCCCCATAGGTCGGACCAGGGGGCTAACTGCCTGCAGTTGTTTCTGCCAACATCGTTGTGGTTATGCTGAAAGTCGATGGGGCTCCTGTGGTAGCAAACTTCTTTGCTGCCGATGTAGATGATTGTCCACCAGCTGTCAGCAGGTGTCTGTGCACTAACAGCCAACTCTTCCCTACCGTACTGTGTCATTAAACACCATCCTTGTTAGCATTAAGATCCGTGTCTGTGATGTAATTGTGCAGGCGGGTTCTTAAGTTAAATATGAGCCTATGAAAGAGGAAAGGGAAGGGGAAGAAAGGAGAGGGGAGGGAAATGAAGGCTGCTCTGGTTCATGTTTGCCCCTTTTGGAGGCGTTTTGTTTGCTTTTGTTTTTCTGAGACTATAGCTGACATTTTATGTATCCCTTCACCCTTCATATACTCATGCAATTTCATATTTCTTGGATATTTGAAGGTTTACAAAGCACTTCGCAACATATCTGTGATGGAGGCAAATGCAAATAGGATCCTAGGGCTAGGAGCTGGGAGGGTCTTCAGAGGTCATTTGGGCCAAACTTCAATTTGATAAAAGCAGAAACTGAGGCTCAAAGAAACCTGAGCCACAAAACTAGCATTTATGAAGCACCTGCTATGTGTCAGGTAGTATACTAGGTGCTGGAGAGATGAAGACACAACTGAGACAGTCCCTGCCCACCAGAAGCTTCCATTCCATTATGGAGGTATGCTGTATTCACAAATGAACACAGAAAATATATAAAATAAATACATAATGACTGAGAGTGGGGGGAAGATGTCCTTGAGCTGAACCTTAAAGGGAGCGAAATGTTCCAGGAGACAGATGAAGAGGAGAGCAGTCCAAGGATGGGGAACAAGCAACCAGTTCAAAGACACAGGAGCTGGAGTTGGAAATAGAAAATAGTCCAGTCAGTCTGCCTGGAGTATAGAAAACATGAGGGTGACTTAGGGGGAATCAGTCTGGAAACATAGGCTGGAGCTGGGCTGTATAGGGCTTTCAGTGCCAAATAGAGGAGTTTGTACTTTGTCTATAGGTAGAGGGTAGCAGCCACTGAAGCTTCTTGAGTAGAAAAGTCACATACTCAGATCTCCATTGTAGATACCAGAGGAAGGATTCAATAAACAAGAGACGATGGCTGGAGACCACTTAGGAGGCTATTGCCATAGTTCAGGTGAAAGATAATTAGGGTCTAGCTAAGGATTGAGGTGGTATGACTAGAAAGGAGGGGCCATAGACAAGAGCTGCTGAAAAGATGGCACTGAAAGATTTAGTAACTATTTAGTTATGGGGATTAGGGTATGGGAAGGTGAGATTACTCCTAGTTTGGAAACCACGGTTACTAGGAAGATTGTGGTGACTTTGACAAAATTAGGGAATGAGTATAGGGGCAAGATAATGAGTTCTGTGTTGAGTACGATGTCTAGGTACAGATAACAAGAAAATAGTAAAAAATGACTGAACTGCCAGAGACAGATGAGGGCTGGAGAGATTGATTTGGGAGTCATCTGCATAGGCATGATGATATAATCCATAAGAACTACTGTCACCAAGACAGAGTATAGACAGAAAAGAGGAGAGGAGCCTGGGACAGAGGCCCAGAGTTCCTGCAGGTATAGGGGATGGACTGACAAAGGAGACCACTACTGTTCAGCAGATAGGAAGAGAAACAGAACAGAGCAGTGTTATGAAAATTCGAGGAGGAGAGAATATCCAGAAGGAGGGGGTGATCAACAATGTTCACAAGCACAGGGAAGTCGAGATTAATGAGGACTAAAAAATAAAGCCACTGGACTGACCAATAAAAACATCACTGGTAACCTTGGAGAGAGTAATTTCAGTCTGCGAGGCTTCCTTTCTGGAAATGGAATGAGGAAGGCTTTCAAAACAAAAGTGATAGAGCAGAGTACTGGGCCTGGAGTCAGAAAGACACAAATTCAAATCCAGCCTCAGGCACTCACTACTAATGTGACCTTGGGCAAGTCATTAACCTGTATTTGCCTCAGTTTCCTCATCTGCAAAATAGGGATAGCAAACGCAACTGCCTCAGGGTGATTGTGAGGATCTAATGAGTTAAGGTCCTTTCTAGGTCTAAATCTATAATCCTATGATTCTATGATCCTGTGAGAAGCAGGTAGTGGCACAGTGGACAGAATGCTGGGCCTAAGGCAGGGGTGGGGAACCTGCAGCCACATGTGGCCTTAAGGCTGCAGGTTTCCCACCCCTGGTCTAGAGTCAGGAAGCCCTGAGTTCAAATCCAGCCTCAGACACTAGCTGTGTGACCCTGGGTAAGTCATTTAATCTCTGTCTGCCTTAGTTTCCTCAACTGTAAAATGAGGATAAGAATATCACCTCCATCTTAGGGTTATTGTGAAGCTCAAATGAGATAATATCACCTCCATCTTAGGGTTGCTGTAAAGCTCAAATGAGATAATATCACCTCCATCTTAGGGTTGTTGTGAAGATCAAATGAGATAATATTTGTCAAACCTCTCCGCACAGTGTCTGGCACATAGCAGGAAATATAAAAATACTTGTTCCCATCCTAGAATCCTTTTCCTGTCATCTTCCCATGACACAATCACCTGAGCCAAAAGGCACTTGTTTTTATAGGAAATGGAGGCCTAGGAATGTCTCCAAATTATTGATGGCTTTGTAGGTCAGAGTATTCTGGAAAATATATTTCATCTCCTTTAGACATGACTCTCTTGTACAAGTCCTGTACTTTGCTTATTATGCTATACTACTCCAATGCTTTCCTATCTGTGTTTGCTCATACTGTTTCCTCTGCCCATAATGTCCTTTCCTACAGTTCCAAGTGTCCATTTCCTTCTCATTCTTTAAGAACCAGTTCACATGTCACCTTCTTCATGAAGCCTCCTTCCCTGACGCCTCATCCAGAAATGATCTCTCCTTCCTTTGGACCAACATAGCTCTTAGTCTCTGGTCCCTCTTCCTATTCTTTCATAATTTGCCTTTTCTAATAGTTCTTTGAGGGGCAGCATCAGAACCCAAAATGAGGATAGGGTGATTGGAGTTTTGCCCTAGGGGGATTATTTGCTGAAGGGCAAGAAATTAGTTTGGGGAGGGAAAACTTAATTGATGAGGAGAAAGTGAGTACAACAGCTTCACATCTCTAAGGAAGAAGGCAGAGTAGATCTGTGTTGGGATGGGAATGGAGTGACAGGATGTTAAAAGTAGGGTTGGGAGCATATGACTCTACCAGATAAAGGAGGCAGCACAGGTGTTAGCAGCTGAGAAGAAAAGGAGTTGGCTTTGGGGCAATCTCTGCCCTGACAATCCCTTATCTCCACCCCAACCTCATAATGGTGGAGGTGGAGTATGGGAGAGTGGATTTTTCAGAAGAAGAAAAAAAAAGTGACTGGTCCATGGCCAGGAAACCTGGGGTGATGATTTGGGGAGTGTGAGTGGGGGGAATGGTCCATAGGAAGATTAGTTTGAAAGTAGAGTGGCTACCCTGTGAGCCAAGACGGGGTCTTCCCCAAGAAAGGCTTCTGGAACAGGGACCAAGCTGCTCTAGGGAGGGAAATGCTTCTCCAGGACTCTTTTCTACAAGATCCAGCTTAGGAGAGGGACAGTGGGAGGACCACGTCAAGGAGGAGGGGGAATCAGGCCTTTAGTCTTGGGACTTTTACTGTTACTCGAAATTGTGCATTCCTTGCATCTCAAATGTCCACGCATAAAAAGACAAGAGGCAGAGCTAGCTTGGAGCCAGGGTATATTTTGAACATCTCAGGGGTGCCTGTCTAGTAGCTTCCTCACCACCTCCCTGTTCAGCTTTTTATCCTGAATCATGAGATCAGGCACTGATGCTCTAGAAGCACTGGTGTATCCATTGGGGAAGTCAAATTCTGACACCCTGCCTACAAGATCACTGGCCTGGGAATCAGGAGACCTTGTGTCTACTTCCTGCTCTGATATTTACTATATAAATTTTTTAAAATGTTAGATGGTTTCTACAAGGTAGTCTTTAAGGTCCCTCTCAAAGAGTCTGAATCTAAGAAGTTTGGGACCTGTTGAGCATCATTTCAGCTAAGCTCAGTTTAATTAAGATATGAGTGAGTTTTCCTCTGTAGCTTTGAAAATGTTGCTTCTGTCCTTCTGGGGGCCTTTGCAAAGAAACCAATTATCTTTGAATTTCTGAATCTAACGATCTTTTCTTGATGCTCATCCTTCTTGACCTCTCTGCAGCCTCTGACGCTGTTGACCACCTTCTGCTCCCATATACTCTGAAAATACTTCGTATTTTCATGATACACCTCTCTCCTGGTTCTCATGATACCCGTATGACCATTCTTCAATGTGACCACTCAGACAACCACCACCCTAGTTCTGACCTGGACCATCTCTCAACTAGACTTTGCAAGAGCCTCTTAATTGGCCTCTCTGCCTCATGTCTCTCCCTCCTCCTACCCATTTTCCATTCAGTTGCCAAAATGACTTTCCTAAAGTGGAGCTCTGTGGATAGCATCCTCCAACTTGGACTACAGGGGGTCCCAGCAAACTCCAGCATCAACTTTAAAATCCTTTGTTTGGTAATTTTAATGCCTTTCACAACCAAGTCACTTGCTACATTCCCAAGCTTCTAACTCCTTCCACACTTTACAATCTAGCAACCCCTGCCTTCCTGTTGTTTCTCACATTGATGTGTCTCTGTTCCTTTGCATTAGTCATTTCCCATGTTTAGAATGTTGACTCTTCTAACCTCCAATCCTTAAACCCCCTGTTTTTCTTTAAGATTCAACCCAAGGTTTATTTCCTCCAGCAGGCTTTTTCTTTTTTCTTTTTTTTTTTGGCTAAGCAATGGGGTTAAGTGACTTGCCCAGGGTCACACAGCTAGTAAGTGTCAAGTATCTGAGGCTGGATTTGAACTTAGGTCCTCCTGACTCCAGGGCTGGCACTCTATCCATTGCATCACCTAGCTGCCTCCAGTAGGCTTTTTCTTATCGTCAGCCCCTCCCCCAGGTACTAGGGCCATCAACCCTAAGGTTGCCTTCCATCTATTCCATACTTATCTTCTATGTTATGATTTACATATACTGTCTCCCCTATTAGAATATAAGTTCTTGGAGATCAGGGCTTGTTTTTACTTTTTCTCTAAATCCTCCATGCTTAGTACAGTGTCTGGCACACAGTAAGTATTTAATAAATGCTTGTTGATTAATTGTATGCTATATTAATCCAACCTCATTGTGAACTCCTTGAGGACAAAAGGTCCTTTCTCTTTTAAGTGTATAATTCTACTAACACCTTCTGCATAATTAATGATGGCACAGTATATAGTGTGTTGGATCACAAATCAGGAAGTACTGAGTTTAAGTCCAGCCTTAGCCACTAAGTAACTGTATGAAGCTGGGCAAGCAATTACTCTTTCCCCTGACCCAATGTTGTTGTAAGGATCAAATGAGCTATTTGTAAAGCACCATATTCAAACCAGCTACTATTATTATACCACAAAGTTGATAAATATTTTTTGTTTCATTTTTTAATTAATAAAAGAATAGAAATACTAACAAAGAACCTCCAGGGGAGACTCTAATCAGTGGTTTTGGGGGTTGGGCATGATGCCTAGAGACATGGTCCTTGGTTGAAAAGACTAGTGAGAAATGTTGACCAGCATGGTACGTGCTGGAGTCCTTTCAAAATGTTGCTTATCCAGATGTGGTCAGTGCTCCCTTGCTTAACCATGTAAGTGTGGTTACCAGAGGTGCTGCATGGCCTAGTTATATTCTTCCTTTTGCTACTGCATTCTCACAATGCTTTGTGTGGGGGATGGGGAGCAGGATAGGATAGAACAGAAATCCAGTGACTGAATAGCAAACTAAGAAGACGTTTCATCTATAGGTTGAGAGAATATAGTGAACTGAATGGGGGTGAGAGTTTATCCCTAATTTTCAAATTCTAGGGCCCTACTTGAAAGGAAGGCAGGTAAGCTTGGTTACAACAGGTGTCCTATGTCATGCACTACTCTCCTCTCCTCCACTGGGCTTCATGGAGGAAAGAGGGGTTAGGTGCAGTAATACAATGACCCCATATTAAACTAGGAGGATGGGTAATTTGTAGGCTAGGATAACTTAGGGGCAAGTGTGTCTGTATGGCTGGGGGGCTTCCTTTCTCCATGAGTTCTAGCTCCCTACATGAAATAAGAGACAACTGTACAGTATTATTGACCATATGAGGTGCTGTTCACTCTTTTAACTGGTGCACCTTTGGAGATAATTATAGAGAAACAGCCAAATGGAGGACACACACACACACACACACACACACACACACACTCTCACACACACACACACAGATGAAAGAGCCAGGCTCACATCATGAACTTGATGCTAGAATTGTATTGGGGCTACAGAAAGGGGATTACAAGGATCAATAGTGATTCTCTACTGGACGCTGGAGTTGGTTCATGAAGTTCTTTGAGTTATTGACAGCACAGTTGGTAATATATACCAAAGATATGGCACGACCCAGAAGACTTTTCCCAGCCAAGGCAGCTCAATCGACAGTAACAGACAGTGGTCCTTCTTTGCTGGGGATCTGAAGAAAAGAAAGAGAGTAAATGAGTGTCACTGGGAAGTCTGAGGGACCTCCCACAGTGAGGACATACTCTTCTGCTCTGTTTTCCCTCTCACCAGGCCAAGAGAGGCCTGGACATTTATCACTGTGATACTGCACCCTCCACCACTCCCCTCACCCTGAGAGCCTACATATAAGAACATGATCATATTGGCAGTTAATGTATTAGACATTTCATACTTAGGGAGAAACTGTGTGGCAAAGGGAGGTAAAAGACGATTCTCCTCCAAACCAGTGCACCCATTGCCTGATGTACAATAGTGGGTGCAAAGGCTCCAGGTCTAGAATGAAAATCAAGAAGCTAGGGATCTACAGTCAGCCCTGATAGTCCTTAATTGTGTGATTTGGAGCAAAGAATTTCCCATCTTTGAGTATCACTTTCCTCTTGTATAATTTTAGGAGTTGCACTAAAAGGGAAGGATTCAAGTCCTTTCTAATAACAGCATAACAAATTTTACAATTAGATGAATTCAAAGTCTCATCAGCTCCCGTAGGCTCAAATAATATTTCTATGCAATGACTCCCAGATCTATGTATCCAGGCCTAAGCTCTTTCCTGAGCTCTCGTCCTGCATCACAAGGTGCCTGTTTTGAGCTGGATGTTCTGTTGGCTATATATGTCAAAAGCAGAACTGATTGTCCTTTCCCCCAAATCCATCTCTTTTCTGATCCTCTCTATTCCTGTTGTGAGGATATTAACCTCCTCCTAGTCAAGCAGATTCCCATCTGTATCCTCCCTTACTCCTTGCTCTCACTCTCCTCATGCATCCAATCAATTCCCAAATCTCATCCTTTCATCTCCATGATATATCTTTGTCTCCTTCCCTCCATTGTCATAATCACCACACCCAGGCCAGGCTCTCATTGCCTCTTAATTGGTCTTCCTGCCTCAGTGCTTCCCCTCCTTCAATTTATCCTCCACTTGGATGTTGATGGTTTTCCTAACCTGCGGTATGACCCTGCTACCTTCTATGTCCCATTTAGAAGCCCCAGGGACTCATTATTGTGACATTCCTATGTCTAGTATCAAAAAAAACTGTGACTGACACTTAAAACCCTTTACCAAGTGGCCCCATCCTAGCCCCTTCCTTTCTTCTTCCATATTACTCTCCAACTTTGTGGTCCAGATGTACTATTCAGTATTCTAGGCACCAAGGTCTAAGCCAGATGTGCTTTACAATAGGAAGCATCCACATTAATCTGTGTTGTGCCACCAACTTCAGCTATACCCCTAGGCCCAACAACAGAAGGGAAGAAGAACTAACAAATGATTTGCCCCAGGTCACTTGGCCAGTAATATCAGAGAAGGGCTTGAACCTGGGTCCTTACACTACCCTAGTGAGTTTGCTAATCAGTAGTGCCATGGTATCCCACCATACCTCAATGACATTTATGACCTCTGACTGTGACCAAGTCTTCTTCTCCGACCTTTGTTCCATGCAAACAGCCCATGTTCTTCATGTTCTCAATCAGAACCCAACTGTGCCCAAATTGCCTACACCTTGCAACTATACTTGTGCTTTATCTTCCCTTGAATATCCCAAATCTAACAACACACCCTAAGAAATTTCTTCATAATTTGGGGCTGTTTCTTTTTCCCTTTGGGCTTTGGCATGGACTAGGAGGCAGCCTATAATCGACATTAGTCTGCCCTCAGGGTAGATCTGGCAAGTTTCACAATACAGGCCATAGAGTGAATGACAAACTGAAAAGGACCCTAGAAATAATTTACTCCATCCCCTCACTTTACAGGAACAAGAAAATAAAGCTCATAATGAGAAGGGGAATTGGACAAAATCCAGTAGATTCTTGGTGACCCAGTTAGGACTAGAAGCTAAGTTTCCTGTCCCTCAGGCTGGTGCTCTTCCCATTCCATGCCAGTATCCTTTTCTCACCTGAAGCCATTGTGTCAGAGCCCTCTGCTTCCATGGAAGGGAGATCAGGAAACTGGTTCTCAGCCATGGCCTCTTCCTGAGTCAGCATCTCTTCTTCATTTCTCTGAGCCTGGACCTGGATGGTCAAGAAGACAACAGCTGTGAGAAGAAAGAAGGTCTTCATGGTCTGAGGGCTCCTGGTGCTACAGATTCACTAATGAAATAGTAGCAGCCTGCTTGTCTCTAGAGAGCAGAGGAAACCCGATTCCTTATTTATACCAGAGATCAGGGAGCCACATCAGAGCCTGCCAGTCACAAAGAAGGAAAAGCCTAGGAATTCATGGGGACAGGTGGATCTGATGTCATTCATTTTCTTGTAAACCTGCTTTGATGTTCTTCTGATCTCAGAGATCCATCCACATATGTGGCAAAGTCTCATTTATTTATTTTGTGCCTGTTTCCCATCTGCCTGAGTATTTGCTGCCTACATAGTTGGGGCATATCTGAAGAATCCGTCAGATTAAGCAGAAAAACCCCAAGTAACTTCCTTCAGGTTGTTCTCATCCATGAAAGATTTGGCATTGCTAGATTTTTTTCCAAACTTACTTGAATCTCAATTTCATGCAAATGAAATATGGCTCATGCAAGTAATATTTTGTTCCTTTCTGAATGCCACCTTAGAGGAAGGACATAGATAGAATGACAGTTATACAGGGCAGGATCATCAAGTCCTTGACAATAAGTTGTATGAGGATTAGTTGAAGGAATCATGGGATTTGGATAAGAGAAGAAAAGATAGCTAAATCTACATGATAGCTGACTTCAAGTATTTGAAGAATTGTTTAAGAGGCCCCACTTCCTCAGCATGTATATTTGAAGCTGTTGAAGACTTTAGAAAAAAATTCTCTGTATCAAAGTGTTTGGGGCTGCCAAATGGTTGAGGAATACCTGATTTTATTAGTGGAATTTAATACTTGCATTCCTATCCATTTTGTTACTTCACTCTGAGAAGCACTGGATCCATATGAGTATTTTTTTCTGCCATTAGAATGTGAGTTCCTTAAGAGTACAAACCATCTTTTGTTTTCCATTTGTAGCCCCAGTACTTATGAGAATGTGATCAACGAATGCTTTTTCATTCATTCATGGATGAATGAGTAGATTTTTCTTTCTGCTTGGCCCCAGAGGACAGAACTAAGAGAATGCTTGCCAAAGCCAACCCTTTTACTTGTGCTCTTGATCCCATCTTCTCCTGCCTCCTTTAAAAACTTGCATATTCAAACAGTCACATTTGTTCTTTCACCTTTTTTTTTTTTTAAAATACAGTGTCTTTTCCTGTTACCTAAAAACACTCTTCTCTTCCCTGGCCTAACAAAAGTGGTTTATAAACGGTCTCACTTCCATTTCCACACCTCTCATTCTTCTCTCAGTCCTTCACAATCTGACTTCCTACCACACCACTCAACTCAAACCATGCTCTCCAAGGTTAGCAATAATCTTTTAATGTCAAATGAAGTGCCCTTTCCTCAGTGCTCATTCTAAATGAGCTTACATTGTTGAGCTTTCACCCCTCCTTACTTTGCCCTCACTTCTCCCTTGGTGTCTCTCATTCTTAATTTACTCCTACATGTCTAATGTCTCTGGGCTTCTCAGAGAGTCTCCTTTTCTATATGATCCTTCTGCCACCCTGTAATGAGAGCATCTCTCAAGGTTGGCATCAGCTCTCTTCTGATCATCTCTCTCTAAAGAAATCATAATGGTTGACTCTCAAATCTCTGCTGCCAATGCCTAACTCTCTCTCCTGAATTTCATCCCTATATTACCAGTAGCATTCTGGGTACTTCTCCCTGGATGTGCCACAGGCATTTCAAGCCAAACATGTCCAAAGCTAAACTTTTAAAATTTTCTGCCAAATCCATACTTTCTCCATATGTACCTATTTTGGTTGATGGCACCACAGTCTTTCTATATACTTGGGTTTACAACCTTAAAATCATTATTAACTGTTTCTTGTTCCTCAGTCACATAGCCAGTCTGTCACTGAGTCTTATCATTCCCACTCTACAATATCTTTCATATCTATCCCCCTTCTCAATTTAATAGCCCCAACTCTCATTTAGAACTTCATCATCTCTCATCTAGACTATTGTATAAGCGTCTTCATTAGTTTCATAGATTCTGCTCCCTCCTCTTTTCAATTCATCCTCTTGATAGTCGTCAAATTGAATTTCCTAAGATAAAATTCAATCATTTCACCTTTTTGGGTAGGGATCCCTAAATCTTCAATGGCTCAGATATAGTCATCCTTTCCCTATGTCTTCTCTCCTTCAGGCTAAACGCCGTTAGTTTCTTCATCGTTCTGACATTTTTTTTGCTTCACAAATGAGGAAATACAAACTGAGAGAGATAAAATGAGAACAAAATCACATGAGTAGTGAAAGGGAAAAGTTGGGGCTCAAACTCAGGACTCTTGATTCCTGAGGCCAATGCTGCTTCCACTATAACACAAGAGACTATAAATTGTGATTGCTCTGTCATGCATCTTTAAAAACAAAACAACAAAAAAAACCCCTTTGTTGTCAAAGAGTGACTTATACAATATATAGTTGTTATATATGTTTGATTTGAGAGGCCATGGGCCTTTCCTATGTAAGTTACCCCTAGGCAAAGCTACCCTGGAGTCAAATGTGGTCAAAGAAACACAGAATATTCCAAGGACCCTAAATATATCCAGGAAGGTAGGTCCATAAACATTATGTCCTAACTATGTCTCTGCAGTATAAACCCTGAAAGATAAGTACCTCATCAAGTAACTGCATACCTTTCTTGAGCCTGCTCCATGCTGGGTTCATTGAGAGGCACGTTCTCTATCCTAAACAATCCATCAATCTGGTTGGGAAAGAAGACCAACAGAGAAAAGCCAAGTGAACTGAAGAAAACAGAAAGTTTGTGTGGAGTGAGTGTTGGATTCCTGACTGTCAGTCCTGCAGATTAGAGAAAGGTAAGACCAAGCAGGGCTAAAGTTGCCAGGGAAGGGCAAGGAGGTGAGACATGATATGAATGGTGAACAATTTGTAGAATTTGATAAGTCGTGAGGGAGGGGTTGAGGACACTGCAAGTTGTCAAAGAAAACAACTTGAAAAAGGTGGGAATAATAACAATAGTTAACATTTATAGCGAATGCTAAAGTTTGGAAAGTATTATACAGATATTATCTCATTTGCTATTCACAATTACCCTATATGCATGTGATATCATTATCTACATTTTACAAATAAGGAAAGTGAATCTTTGAGAAGATGTGATTTGCTCAAGGTCACAGAGCTAGTAAATATGTGAAGCATATTTTGAACTCAGGTTTTCCTGATTCCAAGTATAGAACTATGTCCACCATACCCCTCATCTATACTATGTGGAGGAGTGGCTGGGGAAGTAGAGAGGCAGACTTGTTCATGTTAGAGCTGCAGGCAAAGCCACAGGGGACACTCCATCAGGCCCTGATGTGCACTCACTCCCCATGAGGATCACACTCATAATCCTGTGGCACTGGGGCCTGACACATCACCAAGCACAGATAACCAGCCCAAATACTCCAAGATGACTAGGCTGGTACAGTTTGAGTCCCTTACACACAGTGCTTTGTGCCTGTCAAAAATAATTTATGGTCAGTTAGTTTATTTAGTCCTCACACTAAACTTCAAGGCCACCCAGCAAGTATAACAATCTTCTCTTTTCATCTAAGTCAGCTAAAGCCCAGGGCAACTTGAAGGACTTACTCAAGGTCTTACAGCCTCTAAAATGGAGGAATCTGCTCCATACCAGCTCAGCCTCTGGTACACTATGAGACTGAAGGTTCCAACAATTAATCCATCTATTAAACACATATTCACATTCCACTCTTAGGTAAAGACATTGCACACCACTTTAGGGAGATAAAAGTAGTCAGCAAGGAGATGAAAAGCAGCTGGGAAGGAAGTGCCCAGGGATCTCAGGTGCCATCCTTCAAAGTCCTAAACACTGGTTTTTTGGTTCTTCTTGCCCACAGTTGGTTCCCAGATCAATCCAAGCACGTTCAGTCAAACTTTCTAGGTCTACATCCCACCTTCTTTGCTCTGAGTAGTCTTGGTTGGTGTGATGGAAATGTGGAGGCCTTGGGCAGGCACCTCTCCATTTTGAATAATACCCTGGTCAGTATCAATACTCAGGAATGTCTGACCCCTTATTCAGTACTCTTCCCTCAGTCTCTTCTAGCCCCTCTGGGGAATACTATAGTGATGAATTCTAGCATATTGGGCACCAGAGTAAGAGCAGAATAGAGAGCTTGGTTACAGAAGGTACCATCTGGCATTCAGGAAGAAAGGTAAGGGAGGCAACATCCCTATCTCAGGAGGGAAGCAAAAGGAGACCATAGATGTGGCTCTATTTGGAGATAAGGAGTTAGTCAGATGGGGAGTGAGTAATTTTTTGTAAGTTCACTCTGAACGGAGTCCAGATGGACCACAAAGGTCAAAGGGAACAGATCAAAGGAACATCAAAGAGACAGGCTTCAATCATCACCCCATGTCAACATCTGAGCCACAGCCCTGCCCCTAAAGGACCTGTACAAATGTATCCATGAGCCCTCATCATCAGCATTTCTGGGACAACTTCAGTACCTGCTGTCTACTCAGTGACACCAAAATCCCAGCCTAGCTACAGTCATGAGGTCCCTCTGCCTCCTGTTTGGCCTTCTCTTCTTGGCTGCCCAGGTCACAGCTGGGAAACCAGCAGAAGAAGATACAGGACTCAGTCCTCAGGGGGAAGAAATGGAAGCTGGAAGTGAAGTGAAGGCAGAAGAGGCTGGGGAGGCTGTCCAATTGACTCTGAATGAGGATGCCCCTCAAGACTTCCTCCTGGCCAGTTCCACTCCAGGTAAGAGGACATCATGGCAGGGTAAGGGAGAAGAATTTGGGCAAAAACAAGAGCCCAAAGTGACGGCCTTCACATTTACCTCCTCTCAACTGCTCTGCACAGGGTCTAGTTTTTTTTCCCCTCTACTAGAGAGTAAACCTTGGATTTAATGAGAAAGATTAAAACCTTTTGGTAAATGTCATCATTGTTCATTCACGTGCTTTCTTTAGAGGAAAAAGTGTAAAGGAGGAAGAGAAAGTCAGGATGGGAGTTAAAAGAGAGATATAGATGTGGAGAAAGACAAGCAAACACAGAAAGAAGATGAAGAAAATGAAGAAGAAGAAAGAGAGACAGAGAGCGAGAGAGCGAGAGAGCGAGAGAGAGAGAGAAAGAGAGAGAGAGAGAGAGAGAGAGAGAGAGAGAGAGAGAGAGAGAGAGAGAGAGAGAGCATGTGGTCGGGCAAGGTGGACTCAGTGCATGAAATAAAGAGATTAAAAATGAAAAAGTTACTCTACTTTACCAAGAGGTAAGACAGGAAGAAACAAGAAATAATCCTTCCCAGGCTACCAGTCTTCCTCAGACTCTATTTAGATGAGGATATTCTTGTTCTCAGTTCACATGATCATAGGCTTATGGTTCTGGAGCTGGAAGGGACCTTGAAGGCCATTTAAATGAGGAAACTCAAGCCCATAGCGGTTCAGGAAGTTAAATTACTTGCCTGAAGTAAAAAAAAAAAAGATAGTAAGCATCAGGAGTAGGACTTGGACCCAGGCTTTCTGATTTCAGTGATAGTGATGTAAACAGAGCTTTCAGCAGGTCCTCAAATGGGGGGAGTTCCCTGATCTAGTTAGGCTCCTGGTCTTCACCTCTACCACTGCTGCCCAGGAAAGGCTCTACACAGATATTCTGATCTGTGCCACACTTTAGTTGTGTACTGGTTAAGAGCTCTCTCTTTTAACTCCTTCATTCCTACCCCCAAAGTCTTCACTGTTTCTTGACCACTGTGTCCTAGCATTAAAGATCTGTGAGAGCTTGGGCCAATCACTACATCCCTCTAAACCCCAGTTTCTTCATCTGTAGAATGAGGAAGTCAGATACCTGGCCTCAGATGTCCCTTCCAGTTGTAGGTCAAGGGCCCTGTGATCTCTCACCAGCACACCAGCAGGAGCAAGTTCATTGTCTAGTAAAGCCCTCACTTCAGAATAATAAACCAAAAGGTGTAACTGTTCCCACCCTGGTCCTTGCTGAGGAAGTACTAATGTGTGCTGTTGCCTCGAGAAACTTTCAATCTTGCTTCCAAGAATCATAGCTTTTAATCCTTGGTCCTGCCACTAACTTGCAGTGTAAGAAATCATGTCACCTCTTTCAGCTTCAGTTTTCTCTTATGCAAAGTGAGGAGGTTGGACTAGATGGACTTTAAGGTTCTGTCTCACTCTGACAGTCTTAAAACTATGATTCAACAGTCTTCCCAGAATCCTAGACACCAAGGGCTGGAATTGTTCTCTAGGGGACAGGCTTACAGGGCCTAATCTGTGATCAAGATAGCACAGATAATTGGTAACCATTCTCAATCCCAACTTCCTGGAGAGTTGTTTCCTCCTATTATTCCACACATGAAACAACCTGTCTCCTCGAATGACAAAATATAATTGAGGGAGAATGGAATCTGGTGTCAGAAGTCCTGGATTCAGGCTTTGCTTTACCAAGACCCAGCCCATTGAACTCTGAAAGCCTTCTAATTCTTATTCTTAGGAGTACCTCCTGCAGGGATTCTATTCCTACAGGGGAATTCCCCTCAATGCCCTGATAACCAAGGAATTTTGGTAGGCCTTTGGTAATCTCATCCTAACTCTGAACTATAGAGAAACCTGTCTGACATCATCTTATATGTCCCAGAGAAGATTACAAAAAGGGAAAAGTGAGTAAAGGTCAGACCAGTGAGGCAACTTCTATCTGGGTTCATGAAGGGATGTTGGGAGATAAGGGCTTTGGAAAATATCAACTGGGAGGTGAGTTTTCAATATTATTATGTTTGCTTTTCAGTAGTCTTGTGAATAGGCTATTGGGATAATCAATCAATCAATCATCACTCATTTATTAGTCATAGATGACTGAGTTAGAGCTAGAAGGGACCTTAAAGGTCATCTATGCCAATCCCCTCATTTTCAACATGAGAAACTTGGGACTCAGAGGCTAAGCGATTTAAACAAGTTCACAGAGCTGTCAACATCTTGGCTGGAATCTGAACTCTCCAGGTTCACTTTCCAGATTCTACTGTACCACACTCCCTCTGTGCACCATGAATTATGATGAGGCACCTTTGGCAGCAAGCACAGTTGTATGGGGCTAAATTAGGAGGAGCTGAGCTGTATTCCAAGCTGACAAAGACAAACTCTCCCAATCTTCTTCCTGCACAGGGCAGAACAGAAAGCTTACCTTACGACGCTGTTCCTGCAGAAGAAGCTGTTCCAAGGGAAAGCAGAGAGGTCGTTGCCCATGGAATCTCCGAAGATACCTTTGCTGCTCTTTCTAAGCCTCTGAGAGCAATAAGCAACACAGAGCTGTCTGGTTGTGCTTGGGAATCTACTGATTGACTAGTCACTCTTCAGAATCCTCTTCATGCAATTAAAGCCTTATCTTTGAGACTCGTGTCTGTGTGGTGACTGTACAAGCTATTTTCCAGAAGTCCTGTCACATCTGAAGCTCACTAGGTCTCTCAGTGGGTTATTGACTCATTTTTTTCTCCCTTAGCCACCTTGGCTTCTCTTGTCAGAGGTCTTTACTTTAATCCTTTGGTTAAAACTATCTGGCACTTGTCTAACCTTTAATAAATTCATACACGTTTCCATTTCTATGGTATTGAATATCCTTTTCTCACAAGAAGCTGGTGAGGATGGCCATGAAAGTAGGATTACAGAACATAGATATCATCTATTCTGATTCCCAATTTTATAGAAGAGGAAAATGAGGTTGAAGATCACAAAGTGTTTGCCCAATATCACATGGGTAAATCTTGGCACAATGGGGATTGCAACCTTGGCCTCCTGACTTCAAATCCATTGCTTTGTGCACTGTCTCATATTACCTCCAATTTTCAGATAAGACAATTGAGGCCCAGAAAGGTCAAATAATGTACCTCTGGACACATAGCTAGTAATTTCAGAGTTAGGATTCAAACTCAACCTTATTTCACATTCTTCCCTTTCAGATACCTTTCAGCAACATGAAAGAGCTCACTATTTACCCCCAAACTCCCCATTCCCTTTGGGATTTGAATCTGGTTTTATTTTTGAAGTCCAAGATATTTTTCGCTGTACCACACAGTTCTGAATGGTCCTCCCTACGACTCCCTCACCCCTGTTTTGAGACAGATTTCTTGAGTTATCCCATGTTTGTGGCCTAGATCATCCTTTTAAAATTCCGTCTCTGGGTTCCTATTCCTGGCTTCCCTCTGGCTGTTATGGTTGGTATCTAGATAGTGCCTTAAGGTTTGAAAATCAATTTATGTATGTTATGTTGTTTTATCCTCCCAATAACGCCATTAGCTAGTGGCTATTGTTCTTCCCACTGAATAGATGAGCAAACTGAGGCTGAGACATGGTTGAGGGACTTGCTCAGACTAACACAGCTAATCCAAAGCAGGATTCAAATTCAGATATTTCTGATGCCAAGTCCAGTACTTTGTCTACTGTACACCCCCCATCTGCCTCTAGCTACATATTCACTTGATTCTTCCGTTCCTTATTATCCTCAGAGCAACACTGTTGCTTCCATAAGGAATAAATGAATAAGCATTTACATAATACCTACTATATATAATATACTGTACCAAGTTGTATCCAAATATCTCATTTGATTCTCACAATAACCTTGTCAGGTAGTAATCCTGCTATTATTATCCCATTTTACTGTTAAGGAAACTGAGGTAGACAGAGGTGAAGTGATTTGCCCAGAGTCTGAGGCAGAACGTGAACTCAGGTCTTCCTGACCTCAGGTCCAGTGCTCTATCCACCGTGCCACCTAGCTCCCATAGCTTCATAGACTGTCAGGGTTGAAAGAGACCGTAAAGATTATTTGTCCTAATCTTCCATTTTACAAAAGAGGAAACTGAGGCTAAGAGGAGAAGGGCCCTGCTCAGGACCTTATAGGAAGGAAGTCATAGAACAGAGATTAGAGCCCCAATGTCCTGACTCCTACCTCAGCACAACTGCCACTATGCCACTTGAAAACTATCTCTTTTAGGGTCTGTTAAAGACAAATACTTTCCTTTCTATCCTTGCTACTTTAATTGCCAACAGAGAAGGTTCTACAGCTCACCAGTTGTCCATCTCCTCTTTCTGCTCCTCCCCTTTGCAATTAGCTCAAGTGGATGGCTAACTGACTTCACAGGGGGAGATACTCCCGAGACAAACTACTTGAAGTCACAGCATATCAGATCTATTCAGTCATCTTTTAAAGTCCTATGTTCGCATGTTGTTACTGTTGACTCTTTTCCTGTTGTTAGATTGAATTGAACGGAGTTTTTCTACAATCACATCTTTGCCAAACAACCTTGTACTTTTTCTTCCCCCAAGCAAAGTGTCCATGTGTATAGTTGAGATCCCAGAGGGAGCCAAACATAAGATCATAGACAAGGACATGTATAGTCTGAGATTTGGAGAGAGCAGAACAAAAGTTAAATGGAAACATGTTTTCTTCAGAAATTCTCTTCTTCAGCCCCAAAAGTTGTAACAATTTGTTCAGTTCTAGTCTGGACAATTGAGAATTCAGGGCTGCTCAGGTATTGGGGCCTAGGAACAGAGATTAGCCTGAAGAGGCTCCTGCCAATCCCTTCAGTATCCTTTAGGGGACATTGGTCATTTAGCATATACCTTGTGTATGATTAAACACTACATAAAATCAGGGGTTCCCCAGGGAAGGGCTGGCCTATCCTGGATCTATGATTCAAGATTAGCTACTTCACACAGCTCAGCTCACTCTCTGCTATACTTCCCCACATAGAGAAAAGAAGAAACGTGGAAAAACAAACCTGGAAAGATCTCTGATTGGTTTGGAAGGGCTGCCATGCTAAGCCACGCTACGAATGGCTTTTTCTCTGACACTCTAATGACCAAAGTCATCTGCTTGCATAGTGGGGCACTTCACTCATGAGATGTTTCAGGGCCCTTTTATTAAGAGACAAGACAGTTTGGTTGAGTAGAAAAATTTGTGTGTCTGTATCCAAATTTAAAACTAGTCTCAGGCACTTATTAGTAATATGACCCTTGCTAAGTCATTAGCTTCTATTTGCTTCAGTTTTCTTATCTGTAAAATAGAGATAGTAGTAACACTTGCCTTTAAAAGTGGTTGTAATGATCTTAATTGTAAAGTGCTTACCATAGTGCCTGGCAAATAGTAAGGACTATATAAATGTTATCTATTTTATTCTTATTATGAGGCTTTATTTTTGTCATATTTATATTATCATTATCATTTTGTGAAGACTATTTGCCAATAACATGTTTTCCTTTCTTGTCTCCCAGCCTCAGCATCCATTTCTTCTGTCTCTGGGGGGAGGTCACTAGAAAGTTCTATGTCTCCTTTGTTGTCAGTCACTACCTCTGAAGTTTGAAACTAACTCAGACCACATGCAAGTCCTGAACATAGGAAATCCTGAGCTCTGCCTGTGACATTTACTAGCTCTGTGATGATTGGGCAAGTTATTTAACCTCTCTGAGCCTCATTTTCCTTGCCTGTGAAAGAGTGTGCTGGGCCAGATGGCCTCTAAGGTCCCTCAAGGTCTAAATGTATAAACCTATGATATTGTGAAAGGCAGCTCTTGGAAAGGAGAGCCTGGGCCTAGAGTCAGGAAGACCCGAGTTCAAAATCAGCCTCAGACACTAAGTGTGTGAACCTGACTAAATCATTTAATCTGTTTGCCTTAGTTTCCTTATGCTATAAAAAATGAAGAACAGGATGCTCTCAGAAAAATGTGGAAAGACTTACATGAACTGATGCAAAGTGACATGAGCAGAACTAGAACATTTTACACAAGAACAGCAATATTGTACAAAGATCATTTGAATAATTTAGCTATTTTTAGCAATGCAATGATCCAAGACAATTCAGAAGGACTTATGAAGAAAGTTGCTCTCCTTTTCCAGAAAAAAAACTGATGGAGGCAAATTGAAGCATACTTTTTCTTTACTTTCTTTTCTTTTTTTAGTCTGTGTTTTCTTTGATAGCATGACTTACTGTGTTTTGCATGTATAACCTATGTTCAATTGCCTTCTCAATGATGAGGGGAGGGAAAGGAGAGAGGGAGAGAATTTGGAATTCATCATAAAAAAAGGAATGTTAAAATTGTTTTCACATGTAATTGGGGAAAATAAAATATCGAATTAAAAAAAATTAAAAAAAGAACAATTCACATGTCATCTTTTTCCTCCCCTGATCTATGATACAGAAATGATCTCATCTTCCCTTGGAACAACATAACCTTTAGCTTGTGTCTTTCTTCTTGCTCTTTTGTAGTCTACCTTTTCTAATAGTTCTTTGAAGGTCAGCTTCATTCAGAACCAAAGACCAGGACAGGGTGATCAGAGTTTTTCTCTAGGACGACTATTTGCTGAAGGGCAAGCAATTAGTATGGGTAGGAAATTTTAATAGATGAGGAGAGAGTGATTACAACAGCAGCATCTTTTTCTCTCTCTCTGTAATTATGTAAAACATTTCCATATTAGTCATTTTGTACAAGAAGACTCACATAAAAGAAAAAGGAAAGAAAGTGTAAAATAGTATACTTCTGTCTGTATTTAATCAATATGAGTTCTTTTTCTTGAGGCAGCTAACATATTTCATCATTAGTCTTTTGGGATTGTCTTGAATCACTGTATTGCTGAGAATAGCTATGTCATTCACAGTTTCTCATTGAACAACATTATCGTTACTGTGTACACCATTCTCTTGGTTCTGTTTGCTTTACTACGCATCTATTTAAGTTTTTCCAGGTTTTCCTGAAATCATCCTGCTGATCATTTCTTATAGCACAATAATATTCCTTAAAATCATATACCACAACTTGTTTAGCCATTCTCCAACTGAAGGTCATCTATTTGATTTCCAATTCTTAGCCACCATAAAAAGAGCTGCTACAAATATTTTTGTACAAATATGTCCTTTTCCTTTTTTTGGTATGTTTTTGGAATATAGACCTAACATTGGTATTACTGGATCAACGTGTGTGCACAGTTTAATAGTTTGGGGATAGTTTAGGCTTAGTTCCTTTGGGCATAGTTCCAAATTGCTCTCCAGAATGGTTGAATCAATTCACAGCTCTACCCATTTTCCCCACATCTCCTCCAACATTGATCATTTTCCTTTTCTGTCATATTAGCCACTCCGATAGGTGTAAGGTAGTACCTCAGAGTTGTTTTAATTTGCATTTCTCTGATCAATAGTGATTTAAAGTATTTTTTCATATGACTATAGATAGCTTTGATTTCTTTGCCTGAAAACTGTCTGTTCATATCCTTTGACCATTTATCAATTGGGGAATGAGTTGTAGTTTTCTAAATTTGACTCAGTTCTCTGTATATTTAAGAAATGAGGCCTTTATCAGACTCCCAAGTATTTTATATTGTCTATACTTGTTGAATATTTATTTTGCCACTTTTCTGTTTTCCTTATAATTTTTGTTGCATTGGTTTTGTGTGAAAACTTTTTAATTTTATGCAATTAAAATGATCTATTTTACTTTTTGTGATGCTCTCTGTATCTTCTTTGGCTCTAAATTCTTCCCTTATCCATAAATTTTACAGATAAACTATTCCATGCTCTCTTAATTTGCTTCTGGTATCACCCTTTATGTGTAAATCAGGTACCCGTTTTGACCTTATCTTGGTATATAGTGTAGATGTAGGTCTATACCTAGTTTCTGCCATACTCTTTTCCAGTTTTTCAGTAGTTTTTGTTAAATAATGATTTTTTCTTCTAAGAGCTTGGATCTTTGAGTTTATCATATACTAGGTTACTATGGTCAATTACTATAATGTAGTTTGTACCTAATCTATTCCACTCACCCCCCACTCTATTTCTTAGCCAGTACCAGATTGTTTTGATAATTGCTGCTTTATAATACAGTTTGAGATCTGGCACAGGTAGACCAACTTCTTTCACATTTTCTTTCATTGATTCCCTTGATATCTTTGAGCTTTTGTGCTTCCAGATGAATTTTGTTATTATTTTTTTAAGCTCTATAAAATAACTTTTGATAATGTGATTGGCCTGGCACTGAATAAATAGATTAATTTATGTGGAATTCCTATTTTTATTATATTAGTTCAACCTACCCAGGAGCACTTATATTTTTCCACTTGTTTAGATCTGATTTGATTTGTTTGAAAAGAGTTTTGTAGTTGTGTTTCTAAACTCCATGGATTTGTGTTGGCAGGTAGACTACCAAGTATTTTATATTTTTTGCAGTTATTTTAAATGTATTTTCTTTTTCTGTCTCTTACTGCTGGATTTTGTTGGTATTATATAAAAATGTTGATGATTTATGTGGGCTTATTTTGTATCCTTCACCTTTGCTAAAGTTGTTAATTTCAAGGAGCTTTTCTTAGTTGATTCTCTAGGATTTTCTAAATATAATATACTATCTGGAAAGAGTGATAGTTTTGTTTCCTCATTGCCTATCCTAATTCCTTTAATTTCTTTTTCTTCTCTTATTGCTATAGATAAAATTTCTAGTAAAATATTAAGTAATGGAGGTGATAATGGTTATCCTTGCTTACCCCTGATTGTATTGGGAAGGCTTCTAGCTTATTCCCATTATAGATAATGCTTATTTATGGTTTTAAATGAGTATTACTCATAATTTTAAGGTAAGCTCCATTTATTCTTATGCTCTCTAGTGTTTTTAATAGGAATGGATGGTGTGTTTTGTCAAATGATTTTTCTGCATCTATTGAGACAATCTTTTTTTTTTGTTTTATTACTGATATGGTCAGTTATGCTGATAGTTTTCCTAATAGTGAAACAGCACTGCATTCCTGGTATAAATTCCATCTGGTCGTCATGTCTCCTGTTTTTTTTTTTCTGTATGGGCTCTTCTTTGTTTGGGTATGAACACTATATTGTGTTGTAAAAGGAATATGGTAGAATTCCTTCTTTTCTATTTTTTCCAAATATTTTACATAGTGTTGGGATTAATTTCTCTTTAAATGTTTGGCAGAATTTGCTTGTGAATCCATGTGGTCCTAGGGATTTTTTCTTAGGAAATTCATTAATGGCTTGTTCAATTTCTTTTTCTAAGATTGGGTTATTTAAGTATTTTTTCTCCTGTTAATCAAGGTAATTTATATTTTGTAGCTATTGACACACTTCATTTAGATTGTAGTTTTTTGGCATATAGTTTGACAAAATAACTCCTAACAATTGTCTTAATTTCCTTTTCGTTGGTGGTGAATTCACCCCTTTCATTTTTTATACCAGTAATTTGGTTTTCTTTTTTCCCTTTTTAAATCAAGTAGCCAGTGGTTTATCTATTTTACTGTTTTTTTCATAAATTCAGATTCTAGTTTTAATTATTAGTTCAATGTTTTTTTTTTTACTTTTAATTTATTAATTAAACTTTACTCACATCAAAGTTGTCTTAAAGATGGAACAATATTCACACTCAATTGGGTATAGAAATCTATCTTACCCTATAAGGAAATAAAAAAGGATGGGGATAATAAAAGATGGGGG
>NW_020954619.1:22832765-22854394 GCF_900497805.2 Vombatus ursinus
CCCCCATCTTTTATTATCCCCATCCTTTTTTATTTCCTTATAGGGTATGATAGATTTCTATACCCAATTGAGTGTGAATATTGTTCCATCTTTAAGACAACTTTGATGTGAGTAAAGTTTAAACTTTGGGAGCCATCCCTCAGCCTCCCCTCACCCCCTCAATGTTCATCTCCACTATAATAACTCTTTCATGCCTCTTTTGTGTGCGATAATTTATTCCATTCAATCTCCCCCCTCATTCCAGTGCATTTTCTTTTCTCATCTCCCTTTTTTGGGGGATATCATCCCATCAAAGTCACCTTATATCCACACCGTCTGTGTACATATATTCCTTCTAAGTACTGCTATAGCAATAAAATTAAGAGTTACAAATTTTATGTTGCCATATAGAAATATAAACAGTTAAACATTATTGAATTTCTCATGTTTTCTCCTTCTTGTTTCTTTTTTACCTTTTTATGTTTCCCTTGAGTCTTGAATTTAGAGGTCAAATTTTTTTATTCATCTCTGGTCTTTTAATTAGAAATGCTTGAAAGTTCTCTTTTGTTAAATGTCTATTCCTCCCACCCCCTGAAAGATTACATTCAGTTCTGCTGGGTAGATGATCTTGGCTGTGATCCTAACTCTTTTGTCTCCCAGTATATTATATTCCAGACCCTCTGCTTTTTTTTAATTAATGTGGAAGCTGCCATATCCCTGTGTTATCCTGACTATAGCCCCATGACATTTGAATTGTTTCTTTTTGTCTGCTTGCAATAATTTCTCCTTAATCTGTGACCCCTGGAATTTGGCTATGATGTTCCTGGGATTTTGATTTTTGGATCTCTTTCAGGCAGTGATTGGTGGATTCTTTCAATTTCTATTTTGCCCTCTGGATCTAACATATCAGGGCAGTTTTATTTGATAAGTTCTTGAAAGGTGTTGTGCAAGGTTTTTTTTTATCATGGTTTTCAGTTGTCCAATAATTCTTATTACTTCTTCTGGATCTATTTTCTAAGTAAGTTGTTTTTTCCAATGAGAAATTTCAAATTTTCTTCTTTTTTTTTACCATTAAATTTTGTTTTATTGTATCTTGATGTCTCATAGAGTCATTAGTTTCCCCCTAGTCAATTCTAATTTTTAAGGAATTATCTTCTTTGGTGAGCTTTGGTACTTCTTTTTCCACTTGGCCAATTCTGTTTTTAGGCAGTGATTTTCTTTGGTAAATTTTAGTTGATCTTTTCCCATGCTATTGACTCTTTTTTTCATGATTCTCTTGCATTACTCTCATTTCTTTCCCCTTTTTTTCTTCTACATCTCTAATTTGCTTTTTAAAATTCTTGTAAAGCTTTTTTGGGAATTCTTTTTGTGCCTGAGATTAAATTATATTTTTCTTTGAGGCTTCACATGTAGTCATTTTGACACAATTGTCTCCTATGTTTATGCCTTGATCTTCCCTATAACCATAGTAACTATCTATAATCAAGTTGTTTTTTTTTTATTTGTTCATTTTCTTGCCTTCTGTGACTTGGTGTTTTATGTGAGAGTTGTACTCTGGTCCTGCCCTGTCCTAAGCTTTTTGTGCTGGGTCTCTGGGTCTTACTGCTGGCTTTTATTGGGCTTCAGGGCTTAGCTGCTTGTTTTCTCTGGAAGGTAGGCTTCCCTTCTGCCTCATGCTGGGGTGTGGGGCATCCCTGTTGGGCCTCCTGAGTGTGAGGTTTTACCCACTCCAGGGATGGGGTCCTTCCTTCTGGTTTGCTATGGTAACAGAGTATTTCTGCTAACAGGCCCTGGAGGAGTAATCTTGTTGCTGCTCTGCCTTAAGGGTGGGGCCATGCTGTTGGGTTGCTATGGAAATTGTCTCTGTGGGTAAGTCCCAGGCTTGGGGTTTCACTGTTGCCTAGCCCCCTGAGTAGGGCTTCACTACTGGTTGGCAATGGGGTCAAAGCCTTGCTAGTGGCTTGTGCTAGGGGTGGGGTAGCTGTGGGGGGGGCTCGCTGTACTGTAGAGACTGCTCACTGTCCTAGGAGTCTGCTGGTTTGCAGGACGGCAGGACCTTAATGGTGGATGCCCCCAAATTGTAGCCTTGCTGCAGGCCCCCTTTTGTGAAGCTGGCTACTGCTGCTGCTGATGATTTTGGACCTCTCTCCCTTCCCACCCCAGTGAGAAAGATCTTTCCTGCCAAGCTGGTAAGATGCTTCCCTTCTCCTAGATCAATTCTGAGGTGAGTTTCTATTTGTTTGGAGGGAAATTTGGAAGGGCTTCAGAGGGTTCCTTCCTCCCCCTGACATCTTGGCACTGGAAGTGACAGTTGCATGTCTCTAAGGAAGAAAGCAGAATAGAGCTGTGTTGGGGTGGGGTGACAGGAAGTTGAAAGTAGGGTTGGGAGAGTATGACTCTGCCAGAGAAAGGAGACAACACAGGTGCTAGGGCTGAGGAGAAGAGGAGTTGGCTTTGGGAAAAACTGTGGGATAATCTCTGTTCCCACAGTCCTCTACCCCACACCCTCAGTAACCTCACAATGCTAGGATTGGAGGATGGGAGAGCTGGCTTTTCAGAAGAAGAGAAACAAAGGTGACTGGTCCATGGACTGCAACCCTGGGGTGATGATTTCAGAAGGTGGGGGGAGAGGTCCCCATGAAGACTAGTTTGAAAGTGGTGTGGCTGCCCTGGGACCCAAGAAGTGGTCTTCAGGGCAAATAGGACAGGGACCAGACTGTCCGGGGTGGGGGTTGGGAATGTTTCTGCAGCACTCTTCTCAACATGATCCTGTCAACTGGACAGAACCAGCCTCTACCCTGTGGGTGGTGCTCAGCTTTGTGTCTTAAATCGTGAGATCAAAGACTGCTGCTCTAGAGCTAGCATGTACCCTGGGGAAGTCAGATTTTAATACCCTGCCTCCAGGATCACTGGCCTGGGAACCATGAGGTCATGTGTTTAGTTCCTACTCTGATACTTACTCTATCATTTTTAAAAGAGGCAGGGTGGTTTGTACAAGCAATCTCTAAGGTGTCTTCTATCTCAAACAGTCTGAGTCTAAGAAGTTTGGGACCTAATGGGAACCATTTCACCTCAGGTCAGTTTCTTGTTTTGTTGTTAATATTTTATTGTCCCCCTAAATATTCATTTTTAAAGAAGATTTGAGTTCCAAATTCTATTCCTCTCTATCTCCCCTCCCCTCTCCCTGAGATAGTGAGCAATCTGATATTGGTTATACAGGTATATTCATATAAAACACTTCATATTTGTCATTTGGTACAGGAAAACTTGAACAAAAAAAAGAATGAAAGAGAGAGATAAAGGAAGAATGGAAGGAAGGAAGAAAGAACTAAAAAAGAAAGAAAAAAGAAAGAGTGAAAAATACTATGCTTCAGTTTATATTCAGAGAACATTAGTTCTTTCTCTGGAGGCCAATAGAATTTTTCATCATGACTCTTTTGGATTGTCTTGGATCACGCTAATGCTGAGAATAGATTTCATTCATGATTGATCATCATACAATACTACTGTTACTGCGTACAGCGTTCTCCTGGTTATGCTCAGTTCACTTTGTATCAGTTCATGTAAGCCTTTCCAGGTGTGACTGAAATCATCTTGCTTGTCATTTCTTATAGCACAATAAAATTCCCTTGCAATCATATACTGCAACTTGTTCAGCCATTCCCAACTGATGGGCTCAGTTTCCTCAATTTGCAATTCTTAGCCACAATGAAATGAGGTGCTATAAATATTTTTGTACAAATAAGTTCTTTTCACTTTTTTAAAATCTCTTTGGGTTACAGACGTAGTGGTGGTATTGCTAGATTAAAGGATATGCACAGTTTTACAGTCCCTTGGGTATAGTTTCAAATTGCTCTCCAGAATGGTTGGATCAATTCACAACTCCACCAACAGTGAATTAGTGTCCCATTCTTTCCACATCTCCTCCAACATTGATCATTTTATTTCTTCTGTCATAATAACCAATCTGATAGATGTGTGGTGGAACTTCAGAGTTGTTGGGATTAACATTTCTCTAATCAGTAATGATTTAGAGCATTTTTTCATGTGACTACAGGTAGCTTTGATTTCTTTGCCTGAAAACTGCCTGTTTATATTCTTTGACTATTTACCAATTGGGGAATGACTTATATTCTTATAAATTTGACCCAGTTCTCCATATATTCGAGAAATGAGGCCATTAACAGAGATATTTGATGTAAGATTTTTTCTCCTAGGTTTCTCCTTTCCTTTTAATTATTGTACCATTCATTTTGTTTGTGCAAAAACTTTTTAAATTTTATGTAATCAAAATGATCCATTTTAGATTTCATAATGCTCTCTACATTTTGGTTATTCCTAAATTCTTCCTTTCTCCATAGATCTGAATAGGAAGCTATTCTATGCTCTCCGAATTTCATTATGGTATCACCCTATATAACTAAATCATGTACCCATTTTGACCTTATCTCAGTCTATGGTGTGAGATGTAGGTCTCTACATAGTTTCTGCCACATTGTTTCCTGGTATACCCAACAGTTTTGATCAATTAATGGATTTTGTCCCCAAAACTTCAATCTTTGTATTTAGAAACACTGTAATAGTATGGTCATTTAATACAATGTATTGTGTACCTAATCTATTCTTCTGATTCACCACTCTATTTCTTAGCCAGTACCAGATTGCTTTGCTGATATATATTGCTTTACAATACAGATTGAGATCTGGTAGGGCTATGCCATTTGCCTTCACATTTTTTTACATGGATTCCCTTGATATTCTTGAACTTTTTTTCTTCCAGATGAGCTGTTATCATTATTCTAGCTCTAAAATATTTTTTTGATAGTTTGATAAGTATTGCACTGCATAAGTATACTAAATTAGGCAGTTGTTATTTTTATTCTATTGGCTCTGTCTACCCATGAGCTATTAACATGTCTTCAATTGTTGAAATCTGTCTTATTTGTGTGAAAAGTGTTGTTATTGTGTTCACATAGTCCCTGGATTTGTCTTGGCAGGTAGACTTCAAAGTATTTTATGTTGTGGCAGTTTATTTAAATGGAATTCCTCCATTTCTTGTAGCTGGACTCTTGGTAATATACAGGAAATACTGATGATTTTTGTGGGTTTGTTTTCTATCCTGCAACTTTGCTAAAGTTGCTATTTATTTCAACAAAGTTTTAGTTGCTTCTCTATGATCTCTAAGTGCACCATCATATCATCTGCAAATAGCAGTATTTTTAGTTTCCTCATTGTCTATTTTAATTCCGTCCATTTCTTTTTCTTCTATTATTGATAAAGTTAATATTTCTAGTACAATATTGAAAAATAGTGATGATAATGGGCATCCTTGCTTAACTCCTGACTTTACCGAGAAAGTTTCTAGCTTATTCCCATTACAGATAATGTTTGTTGATGGTTTTAGATTGATATTAATCAGGTTAAGAAATGATTCATTTATTGCTTTGCTGTCTAGTATTTTTTTAAAGTAGAAATGGGTGTTGTATTTGTCAAAGTCTTTTTCTGTATCTATTGAGATAATCATATGATTTCTGTTGGTTTTGCTAATTCAGTTCAGTTTCATTAAGAGATGAAAGAGGCTTCTTTTGTGGCCTTAAGTATGTTGTGGCTTCACCCTCAGGTACTATGGCTACAAACTCTAAGGTTACTTTCCCCCTATTTCATATTTATCTTCTGCGTTGTGATTTACGTATATTGCCTCCCCCAATAGAGTCTAAGTTCCTGGAGAGACGGTCTTGTTTTTACTTTTTCTTTAAGTAACCAATGTTTAGTATAGTGTCTGACACATAGTGGGTGTTTAATAAATGCTTGTTGATTACTTGTATGTTATATTAATCCAACTGTCTTGTGAACCCCATGAAGAGAAAAGGTCATTTCTCATTTATATTTTTAATTCTACTAGAACTTTCCACATAGAAGCAGGTAGACGGCACAGTGTATAGTGTGTTGGACCACAAATCTGGAAGAACTGGGGTCAAATCCAGCCCTAGACACTAATCAACTGTGAGAAGCCAGGAAAGTGATTTAATTTGTTTGCATCTTTTGTAAAAATGTGGATAATAAAGCACCTACTCTCTCCCTAACCCAATATTGTTGTAAGAATCAAATGAGCTATTTGTAAGGCCCCATATTCATATTAACTGTTATTATTATTCCATGAAGTGAATAAATATTTTTTGTTTCTTTTTGTTACTGAATAAAAGAACAGAATTATTAACAAAGAACTTCCAGGAGAGACTCTAATCAGTGGTTTTGGGGGTTGGACATGATGCCTAGAGACATGGTCCTTGGTTGAAATGACTAGTAAGAAATATTGGCCAGCATAGCACATACTGGAGTCCTTTCAGAATGTTGCTTATCCAGATATGGTCAGTGCTCCCTTGCTTAACCATGTAAGTGTGGTTACCAGAGGTGTTGCATGGCCTAGTTATATTCTTCCTTTTACTATTGCATTCTCAGAACGCTTTGTGTGCAGGATGGGGAAGCATGATAGAAATGAGCAGAAATCCAGTGACTGAGTAGTGAACTAAGAAGACATTTCATCTGTAGGCTGAGAGAATACAGTAAACCGAATGGGGTTAAGAGTGGATGGGGAGTTGTTTATCCCTAATTTGCAAATTTCAGGGCCTTACTTGAAATGAAGGCAGGTAAGTTTGGTTATAACAGGTGTCCTATGTCATGCACTACTCTCTTCTCCTCCACTGGTCTTCTTGGAGGAAAGTAGGAGTGGGTACAGTAATACAATGACTTCATAGTAACCTAGGATGATGGGTAATGTAGGTAAGTGTGTCTGTATGGCTGGGGGGCTTCCTTTATCCATGAGTTCCAGCTCCCAACATGAAATAAGAGACAACTCTCAAGTATTATTGACCATACGAGGTGCTGTTCACTCTCTTAACTGGCGCTCCTTTATAGATAATTATAGAGAAATAGCCAAAAGGAGGACATACACACACACAGATGAAAGAGCCAAGCTCACATCATGAACTTGATGCTAGAATTGTATTGGGGCTATAGAAAGGGGATTACAAGGATCAATAGTGATTCTCTACTGGACGCTGGAGTTGGTTCATGAAGTTCTTTGAGTTATTGACAGCACAGTAGGAAATGTATACCAAAGATACTGCATGACCCAGAAAGCTTTTGCCGGCGAAGGCAACTCTTTCGACAGTAACAGACAGTGATCTTTCTCTGCTGAGGATCTGAAGAAAAGAAAGAGAGTCAATGAGTGTCACTGGGAAGTCTGAGGGACCTCCCACAGTGAGGACATGCTCTTCTGCTCTGTTTTCCCTCTCACCAGGCCAAGAGAAGCCAGGACATTTATTACTGTGATACTGCACCTTCCACCACTCCCCTCACCCTGAGAGCCTACATATAAGAACATCATCATATTGGCAGTTATTGTACTAGACATTTAATACTTAGGAAGAAAATTGTGTGGCAAAGGGAGGTAAAAGAGAATACTTCTCCAATCCAATGCACTCTTTACTTCACATGCAGTATTGTGTGCAAAGGCATCAGATCTAGAATGAAAATCTAGCTGCTAGGGTTCTACAGTCAACTCTGACAGTCCTTAATTGTGTGATTTGGAGCAAAGAATTTCCCATCTTTGAGTATCACTTTCCTCAGCTATGATTTTAGGGGTTGTACTAAAAGGGAAGGATTCAAGTCCTTTCTAATAACAGCATAACAAATTTTACAATTAGACGAATTCAAAGTCTCATCAACTCCCTTTGGCTCAAATAATATTTCTATGCACTAACTCCCAGATCTATGTACCCAGGCCTAAGCTCTTTCCTGAGCTCTCGTCCTGCATCACAAGGTGCCTGTTTTGAGCTGGATGTTCTGTTGGCTATATATGTCAAAAGCAGAACTGATTGTCCTTTCCCCCAAATCCATCTCTTTTCTGATCCTCTCTATTCCTGTTGTGAGGATATTAACCTCCTCCTAGTCAAGCAGATTCCCATCTGTATCCTCCCTTATTCCTTGCTCTCACTCTCCTCATGTATCCAATCAATTCCCAAATCTCGTCCCTTCACCTCCATGATATATCTTTGTCTCCTTCCCTCCATTGTCATAATCACCACACCCAGGCCAGGCTCTCATTGCCTCTTAATTGGTCTTCCTGCCTCAGTGCTTCCCCTCCTTCAATTTATCCTCCACTTGGATGTTGATGGTTTTCCTAACCTGCGGTATGACCCTGCTACCTTCTATGTCCCATTTAGAAGCCCCAGGGACTCATTATTGTGACATTCCTATGTCTAGTATCAAAAAAAACTGTGACTGACACTTAAAACCCTTTACCAAGTGGCCCCATCCTAGCCCCTTCCTTTCTTCTTCCATATTACTCTCCAACTTTGTGGTCCAGATGTACTATTCAGTATTCTAGGCACCAAGGTCTAAGCCAGATGTGCTTTACAATAGGAAGCATCCACATTAATCTGTGTTGTGCCACCAACTTCAGCTATACCCCTAGGCCCAACAACAGAAGGGAAGAAGAACTAACAAATGATTTGCCCCAGGTCACTTGGCCAGTAATATCAGAGAAGGGCTTGAACCTGGGTCCTTACACTACCCTAGTGAGTTTGCTTATCAGTAGTGCCATGGTATCCCACCATACCTCAATGACATTTATGACCTCTGACTGTGACCAAGTCTTCTTCTCCAACCTTTGTTCCATGCAAACAGCCCATGTTCTTCATGTTCTCAATCAGAACCCAACTGCGCCCAAATTGCCTACACCTTGCAACTATACTTGTGCTTTATCTTCCCTTGAATATCCCAAATCTAACAACACACCCTAAGAAATTTCTTCATAATTTGGGGCTGTTTCTTTTTCCCTTTGGGCTTTGGCATGGACTAGGAGGCAGCCTATAATCGACATTAGTCTGCCCTCAGGGTAGATCTGGCAAGTTTCACAATACAGGCCATAGAGTGAATGACAAACTGAAAAGGACCCTAGAAATAATTTACTCCATCCCCTCACTTTACAGGAACAAGAAAATAAAGCTCATAATGAGAAGGGGAATCGGACAAAATCCAGTAGATTCTTGGTGACCCAGTTAGGACTAGAAGCTAAGTTTCCTGTCCCTCAGGCTGGTGCTCTTCCCATTCCATGCCAGTATCCTTTTCTCACCTGAAGCCATTGTGTCAGAGCCCTCTGCTTCCATGGAAGGGAGATCAGGAAACTGGTTCTCAGCCATGGCCTCTTCCTGAGTCAGCATCTCTTCTTCATTTCTCTGAGCCTGGACCTGGATGGTCAAGAAGACAACAGCTGTGAGAAGAAAGAAGGTCTTCATGGTCTGAGGGCTCCTGGTGCTACAGATTCACTAATGAAATAGTAGCAGCCTGCTTGTCTCTAGAGAGCAGAGGAAACCCGATTCCTTATTTATACCAGAGATCAGGGAGCCACATCAGAGCCTGCCAGTCACAAAGAAGGAAAAGCCTAGGAATTCATGGGGACAGGTGGATCTGATGTCATTCATTTTCTTGTAAACCTGCTTTGATGTTCTTCTGATCTCAGAGATCCATCCACATATGTGGCAAAGTCTCATTTATTTATTTTGTGCCTGTTTCCCATCTGCCTGAGTATTTGCTGCCTACATAGTTGGGGCATATCTGAAGAATCCGTCAGATTAAGCAGAAAAACCCCAAGTAACTTCCTTCAGGTTGTTCTCATCCATGAAAGATTTGGCATTGCTAGATTTTTTTCCAAACTTACTTGAATCTCAATTTCATGCAAATGAAATATGGCTCATGCAAGTAATATTTTGTTCCTTTCTGAATGCCACCTTAGAGGAAGGACATAGATAGAATGACAGTTATACAGGGCAGGATCATCAAGTCCTTGACAATAAGTTGTATGAGGATTAGTTGAAGGAATCATGGGATTTGGATAAGAGAAGAAAAGATAGCTAAATCTACATGATAGCTGACTTCAAGTATTTGAAGAATTGTTTAAGAGGCCCCACTTCCTCAGCATGTATATTTGAAGCTGTTGAAGACTTTAGAAAAAAATTCTCTGTATCAAAGTGTTTGGGGCTGCCAAATGGTTGAGGAATACCTGATTTTATTAGTGGAATTTAATACTTGCATTCCTATCCATTTTGTTACTTCACTCTGAGAAGCACTGGATCCATATGAGTATTTTTTTCTGCCATTAGAATGTGAGTTCCTTAAGAGTACAAACCATCTTTTGTTTTCCATTTGTAGCCCCAGTACTTATGAGAATGTGATCAACGAATGCTTTTTCATTCATTCATGGATGAATGAGTAGATTTTTCTTTCTGCTTGGCCCCAGAGGACAGAACTAAGAGAATGCTTGCCAAAGCCAACCCTTTTACTTGTGCTCTTGATCCCATCTTCTCCTGCCTCCTTTAAAAACTTGCATATTCAAACGGTCCCATTTGTTCTTTCACCTTTTTTTTTTTTTTTTAAATACAGTGTCTTTTCCTGTTACCTAAAAACACTCTTCTCTTCCCTGGCCTAACAAAAGTGGTTTATAAACGGTCTCACTTCCATTTCCACACCTCTCATTCTTCTCTCAGTCCTTCACAATCTGACTTCCTACCACACCACTCAACTCATACCATGCTCTCCAAGGTTAGCAATAATCTTTTAATGTCAAATGAAGTGCCCTTTCCTCAGTGCTCATTCTAAATGAGCTTACATTGTTGAGCTTTCACCCCTCCTTACTTTGCCCTCACTTCTCCCTTGGTGTCTCTCATTCTTAATTTACTCCTACATGTCTAATGTCTCTGGGCTTCTCAGAGAGTCTCCTTTTCTATATGATCCTTCTGCCACCCTGTAATGAGAGCATCTCTCAAGGTTGGCATCAGCTCTCTTCTGATCATCTCTCTCTAAAGAAATCATAATGGTTGACTCTCAAATCTCTGCTGCCAATGCCTAACTCTCTCTCCTGAATTTCATCCCTATATTACCAGTAGCATTCTGGGTACTTCTCCCTGGATGTGCCACAGGCATTTCAAGCCAAACATGTCCAAAGCTAAACTTTTAAAATTTTCTGCCAAATCCATACTTTCTCCATATGTACCTATTTTGGTTGATGGCACCACAGTCTTTCTATATACTTGGGTTTACAACCTTAAAATCATTATTAACTGTTTCTTCTTCCTCAGTCACATAGCCAGTCTGTCACTGAGTCTTATCATTCCCACTCTACAATATCTTTCATATCTATCCCCTCTTCTCAATTTAATAGCCCCAACTCTCATTTAGAACTTCATCATCTCTCATCTAGACTATTGTATAAGCGTCTTCATTAGTTTCATAGATTCTGCTCCCTCCTCTTTTCAATTCATCCTCTTGATAGTCGTCAAATTGAATTTCCTAAGATAAAATTCAATCATTTCACCTTTTTGGGTAGGGATCCCTAAATCTTCAATGGCTCAGATATAGTCATCCTTTCCCTATGTCTTCTCTCCTTCAGGCTAAACGCCGTTAGTTTCTTCATCGTTCTGACATTTTTTTTGCTTCACAAATGAGGAAATACAAACTGAGAGAGATAAAATGAGAACAAAATCACATGAGTAGTGAAAGGGAAAAGTTGGGGCTCAAACTCAGGACTCTTGATTCCTGAGGCCAATGCTGCTTCCACTATAACACAAGAGACTATAAATTGTGATTGCTCTGTCATGCATCTTTAAAAACAAAACAACAAAAAAAACCCCTTTGTTGTCAAAGAGTGACTTATACAATATATAGTTGTTATATATGTTTGATTTGAGAGGCCATGGGCCTTTCCTATGTAAGTTACCCCTAGGCAAAGCTACCCTGGAGTCAAATGTGGTCAAAGAAACACAGAATATTCCAAGGACCCTAAATATATCCAGGAAGGTAGGTCCGTAAACATTATGTCCTAACTATGTCTCTGCAGTATAAACCCTGAAAGATAAGTACCTCATCAAGTAACTGCATACCTTTCTTGAGCCTGCTCCATGCTGGGTTCATTGAGAGGCACGTTCTCTATCCTAAACAATCCATCAATCCGATTGGGAAAGAAGACCAACAGAGAAAAGCCAAGTGAACTGAAGAAAACAGAAAGTTTGTGTGGAGTGAGTGTTGGATTCCTGACTGTCAGTCCTGCAGAAGATTAGAGAAAGGTAAGACCAAGCAGGGCTAAAGTTGCCAGGGAAGGGCAAGGAGGTGAGACATGATATGAATGGTGAACAATTTGTAGAATTTGATAAGTCGTGAGGGAGGGGTTGAGGACACTGCAAGTTGTCAAAGAAAACAACTTGAAAAAGGTGGGAATAATAACAATAGTTAACATTTATAGCGAATGCTAAAGTTTGGAAAGTATTATACAGATATTATCTCATTTGCTATTCACAATTACCCTATATGCATGTGATATCATTATCTACATTTTACAAATAAGGAAAGTGAATCTTTGAGAAGATGTGAATTGCTCAAGGTCACAGAGCTAGTAAATATGTGAAGCATATTTTGAACTCAGGTTTTCCTGATTCCAAGTATAGAACTATGTCCACCATACCCCTCATCTATACTATGTGGAGGAGTGGCTGGGGAAGTAGAGAGGCAGACTTGTTCATGTTAGAGCTGCAGGCAAAGCCACAGGGGACACTCCATCAGGCCCTGATGTGCACTCACTCCCCATGAGGATCACACTCATAATCCTGTGGCACTGGGGCCTGACACATCACCAAGCACAGATAACCAGCCCAAATACTCCAAGATGACTAGGCTGGTACAGTTTGAGTCCCTTACACACAGTGCTTTGTGCCTGTCAAAAATAATTTATGGTCAGTTAGTTTATTTAGTCCTCACACTAAACTTCAAGGCCACCCAGCAAGTATAACAATCTTCTCTTTTCATCTAAGTCAGCTAAAGCCCAGGGCAACTTGAAGAACTTACTCAAGGTCTTACAGCCTCTAAAATGGAGGAATCTGCTCCACACCAGCTCAGCCTCTGGTACACTACGAGACTGAAGGTTCCAACAATTAATCCATCTATTAAACACATATTCACATTCCACTCTTAGGTAAAGACATTGCACACCACTTTAGGGAGATAAAAGTAGTCAGCAAGGAGATGAAAAGCAGCTGGGAAGGAAGTGCCCAGGGATCTCAGGTGCCATCCTTCAAAGTCCTAAACACTGGTTTTTTGGTTCTTCTTGCCCACAGTTGGTTCCCAGATCAATCCAAGCACATTCAGTCAAACTTTCTAGGTCTACATCCCACCTTCTTTGCTCTGAGTAGTCTTGGTTGGTGTGATGGAAATGTGGAGGCCTTGGGCAGGCACCTCTCCATTTTGAATAATACCCTGGTCAGTATCAATACTCAGGAATGTCTGACCCCTTATTCAGTACTCTTCCCTCAGTCTCTTCTAGCCCCTCTGGGGAATACTATAGTGATGAATTCTAGCATATTGGGCACCAGAGTAAGAGCAGAATAGAGAGCTTGGTTACAGAAGGTACCATCTGGCATTCAGGAAGAAAGGTAAGGGAGGCAACATCCCTATCTCAGGAGGGAAGCAAAAAGAGACCATAGATGTGGCTCTATTTGGAGATAAGGAGTTAGTCAGATGGGGAGTGAGTAATTTTTTGTAAGTTCACTCTGAACGGAGTCCAGATGGACCACAAAGGTCAAAGGGAACAGATCAAAGGAACATCAAAGAGACAGGCTTCAATCATCACCCCATGTCAACATCTGAGCCACAGCCCTGCCCCTAAAGGACCTGTACAAATGTATCCATGAGCCCTCATCATCAGCATTTCTGGGACAACTTCAGTACCTGCTGTCTACTCAGTGACACCAAAATCCCAGCCTAGCTACAATCATGAGGTCCCTCTGCCTCCTGTTTGGCCTTCTCTTCTTGGCTGCCCAGGCCACAGCTGGGAAACCAGCAGAAGAAGATACAGGACTCAGTCCTCAGGGGGAAGAAATGGAAGCTGGAAGTGAAGTGAAGGCAGAAGAGGCTGGGGAGGCTGTCCAATTGACTCTGAATGAGGATGCCCCTCAAGACTTCCTCCTGGCCAGTTCCACTCCAGGTAAGAGGACATCATGGCAGGGTAAGGGAGAAGAATTTGGGCAAAAACAAGAGCCCAAAGTGATGGCCTTCACATTTACCTCCTCTCAACTGCTCTGCACAGGGTCTAGTTTTTTTTCCCCTCTACTAGAGAGTAAACCTTGGATTTAATGAGAAAGATTAAAACCTTTTGGTAAATGTCATCATTGTTCATTCACGTGCTTTCTTTAGAGGAAAAAGTGTAAAGGAGGAAGAGAAAGTCAGGATGGGAGTTAAAAGAGAGATATAGATGTGGAGAAAGACAAGCAAACACAGAAAGAAGATGAAGAAAATGAAGAAGAAGAAAGAGAGACAGAGAGCGAGAGAGCGAGAGAGCGAGAGAGAGAGAGAAAGAGAGAGAGAGAGAGAGAGAGAGAGCATGTGGTCGGGCAAGGTGGACTCAGTGCATGAAATAAAGAGATTAAAAATGAAAAAGTTACTCTACTTTACCAAGAGGTAAGACAGGAAGAAACAAGAAATAATCCTCCCCAGGCTACCAGTCTTCCTCAGACTCTATTTAGATGAGGATATTCTTGTTCTCAGTTCACATGATCATAGGCTTATGGTTCTGGAGCTGGAAGGGACCTTGAAGGCCATTTAAATGAGGAAACTCAAGCCCATAGAGGTTCAGGAAGTTAAATTACTTGCCTGAAGTAAAAAAAAAAAGATAGTAAGCATCAGGAGTAGGACTTGGACCCAGGCTTTCTGATTTCAGTGATAGTGATGTAAACAGAGCTTTCAGCAGGTCCTCAAATGGGGGGAGTTCCCTGATCTAGTTAGGCTCCTGGTCTTCACCTCTACCACTGCTGCCCAGGAAAGGCTCTACACAGATATTCTGATCTGTGCCACACTTTAGTTGTGTACTGGTTAAGAGCTCTCTCTTTTAACTCCTTCATTCCTACCCCCAAAGTCTTCACTGTTTCTTGACCACTGTGTCCTAGCATTAAAGATCTGTGAGAGCTTGGGCCAATCACTACATCCCTCTAAACCCCAGTTTCTTCATCTGTAGAATGAGGAAGTCAGATACCTGGCCTCAGATGTCCCTTCCAGTTGTAGGTCAAGGGCCCTGTGATCTCTCACCAGCACACCAGCAGGAGCAAGTTCATTGTCTAGTAAAGCCCTCACTTCAGAATAATAAACCAAAAGGTGTAACTGTTCCCACCCTGGTCCTTGCTGAGGAAGTACTAATGTGTGCTGTTGCCTCGAGAAACTTTCAATCTTGCTTCCAAGAATCATAGCTTTTAATCCTTGGTCCTGCCACTAACTTGCAGTGTAAGAAATCATGTCACCTCTTTCAGCTTCAGTTTTCTCTTATGCAAAGTGAGGAGGTTGGACTAGATGGACTTTAAGGTTCTGTCTCACTCTGACAGTCTTAAAACTATGATTCAACAGTCTTCCCAGAATCCTAGACACCAAGGGCTGGAATTGTTCTCTAGGGGACAGGCTTACAGGGCCTAATCTGTGATCAAGGTAGCACAGATAATTGGTAACCATTCTCAATCCCAACTTCCTGGAGAGTTGTTTCCTCCTATTATTCCACACATGAAACAACCTGTCTCCTAGAACGACAAAATATAATTGAGGGAGAATGGAATCTGGTGTCAGAAGTCCTGGATTCAGGCTTTGCTTTACCAAGACCCAGCCCATTGAACTCTGAAAGCCTTCTAATTCTTATTCTTAGGAGTACCTCCCGCAGGGATTCTATTCCTACAGGGGAATTCCCCTCAATGCCCTGATAACCAAGGAATTTTGGTAGGCCTTTGGTAATCTCATCCTAACTCTGAACTATAGAGAAACCTGTCTGACATCATCTTATATGTCCCAGAGAAGATTACAAAAAGGGAAAAGTGAGTAAAGGTCAGACCAGTGAGGCAACTTCTATCTGGGTTCATGAAGGGATGTTGGGAGATAAGGGCTTTGGAAAATATCAACTGGGAGGTGAGTTTTCAATATTATTATGTTTGCTTTTCAGTAGTCTTGTGAATAGGCTATTGGGATAATCAATCAATCAATCATCACTCATTTATTAGTCATAGATGACTGAGTTAGAGCTAGAAGGGACCTTAAAGGTCATCTATGCCAATCCCCTCATTTTCAACATGAGAAACTTGGGACTCAGAGGCTAAGCGATTTAAACAAGTTCACAGAGCTGTCAACATCTTGGCTGGAATCTGAACTCTCCAGGTTCACTTTCCAGATTCTGCTGTACCACACTCCCTCTGTGCACCATGAATTATGATGAGGCACCTTTGGCAGCAAGCACAGTTGTATGGGGCTAAATTAGGAGGAGCTGAGCTGTATTCCAAGCTGACAAAGACAAACTCTCCCAATCTTCTTCCTGCACAGGGCAGAACAGAAAGCTTACCTTACGACGCTGTTCCTGCAGAAGAAGCTGTTCCAAGGGAAAGCAGAGAGGTCGTTGCCCATGGAATCTCCGAAGATACCTTTGCTGCTCTTTCTAAGCCTCTGAGAGCAATAAGCAACACAGAGCTGTCTGGCTGTGCTTGGGAATCTACTGATTGACTAGTCACTCTTCAGAATCCTCTTCATGCAATTAAAGCCTTATCTTTGAGACTCGTGTCTGTGTGGTGACTGTACAAGCTATTTTCCAGAAGTCCTGTCACATCTGAAGCTCACTAAGTCTCTCAGTGGGTTATTGACTCATTTTTTTCTCCCTTAGCCACCTTGGCTTCTCTTGTCAGAGGTCTTTACTTTAATCTTTTGGTTAAAACTATCTGGCACTTGTCTAGCCTTTAATAAATTCATACACGTTTCCATTTCTATGGTATTGAATATCCTTTTCTCACAAGAAGCTGGTGAGGGTGGCCATGAAAGCAGAATTACAGAACATAGATATCATCTATTCTGATTCCCAATTTTATAGAGGAGGAAAATGAGGTTGAAGATCACAAAGTGTTTGCCCAATATCACATGGGTAAATCTTGGCACAATGGGGATTGCAACCTTGGCCTCCTGACTTCAAATCCATTGCTTTGTCCACTGTCTCATATTACTTCCAATTTTCAGATAAGACAATTGAGGCCCAGAAAGGCCAAATAATGTACCTCTGGGCACACAGCTAGTAATTTCAGAGGTAGGATTCAAACCCAAGCTTATTTCACATTCTTCTCTTTCAGATACCATTCAGCAATGCAAGAGAGCTCATTATTTATCCCAAACTCCCCATTCCCTCTGCTAGATTTTCAGACTCTAAGCACAATGTTCTATCTGCAACATCCAAATAGCAAATGTTGGAACCATATTACTCCCACTCCTATTTGGCAAACTCATTCTTGGCACTCATCTTTTTCTCTTAAAATTTTTTTTCTTTTACATTGTGTACTCGATCACCAACAAACTCAAATGGCATTCTCCCAAAAGAACAACAAAAATAATCTCTTACATTTGTGTCAAATTTTATAGTTTACTATTCACTTTAAATTCATTAATATGATATTTTGGTAGAAGGAGGATTTACTATGGAGTCAGAAAAGTTTGGTTTTATATCCCAACACTGTTACTTGCTAATTTTCTGACCATGATAAATCTCTTACATCCTCTGGACTCCCTTTTCCTCATCTGTAAAATGGGAGATCGGACTAGATAATCTCTGTTGTCTCATCCACCTCTAGATTTTGAATCTATGAAGCTATGAACTTATTTAATTCCTCTGAACAAGCCATGTGAGAGAGACAGAGTAGGGATTATTAACCCCATTTTCAAATGAGGAAAGAAAGTCTCAGAACAATGATATAACCTGCTTAAGTTCAAAGAGCAGAAACGAGAACCTCAATCCTTTGATTCCTGCTTCATTGTTCTTTCGAGCACATGAGATTTCTATCATAATACAGTGAAGGGAAGAGATTCTCTAACATTGGAGTGTACTGGAGCCAAAGCTCATGGGAGCCAATTGTTAAATTTTCAGTATGAACAATTATAGCTCTGAAGTTGAGAAGCACTACAAATCAATCCCTGTTTTATTTTCTAGATTTTAGAAAGTAATGGAAAAAATGTTAATAATATAGATTAAACTTTTGTTTCTTTTTTGCAAGGCAATCAGGGTTAAGTGACTTGCTCAGGGTCACACAGCTAGTAAGTGCCAAGTGTTTGAGTCTGGATTGGAACTCAGGGCCTCCTGACTCCAGGATTGGTGCTCTGTAAACTTAAAAGGATATCCTATGTACTTTTTTGTTTTTGGAGAGCTGGCTGTTAAACATTTACTAGCACACTCTTGCCCCAAAGGGATAATTGACCTGAATGGGTTTCTCCAAGGAGGTGATAGAAAGCTCAATATTAAAACTTTTCAATCTAATGCCTCCCCTCTGGCACATGGTCACTCAGGCTAACTCTCAGTCTTTCCCTATAGCATTAGAACTGATCTTTCTAACTACTTTTCACTTTTTTTTTTACTGAAAGTGGATTGACTACATAGTAAATATCCATGAAAAAGAAATTTGAGATTACAAAAACATACTCTGATTTCCCTTCCATTAAGCCTAAATATACTTTTTGTAACTTCCATCCATTACTCCTACTTCTAACCTTTAGGGCAAGGCTGCTGAATATTGTGGGAAAAAGAAATAAATTCATATTCAACTATCTGATTTCAAATCTTCCTGGTTTTGTTCTATGTGTCCTTAGACAAACCAATTACTCTCTCAGAATCTCAGTTTTCTCATTTATAAAACAAGGAGATTGGAATAGATGAACTTTGAGGTTTTTCCTAGCCTGATCTATGATGTATGATGCTATGATCCCCATTGATTGGACAGCCCTTCAAATACTTGATCACATTATCATGTTTTACCATCAATTATCCCTTACAATGTTTCTCTTTTCAAGACTAAATATCCTCATTTCTTCTCATTGATCCTCCTTTGAAATGATCTCCAGTCTTTTCAGTATTCTCATTGTTCCCTGGACATGCTTCAGTTTCTCCATATATTTCCTAGTATAGGAGGTTGTTCAAGGAATTTTCTGAATAGTTTGATGAGCATACAAAGTAGGGATTTTTGTTTGGGACCTCTGAAATAATCTCCCTGTAGAGGATTTGCTCCTATACACTAACACTTTGCTGAGAGGAATAAAGACATATTTGGATTACATTTCAATGACTGGGACAGCCTCCAAGATTAATTCACTGGCTTGGAGCCATTCTTTACAATCTCCTGGAGAAGGGTCTTTATTGATGGTGGCTACCCCCCCATCCCTTAAGATGAATTGGTTGGCTCAGAATTTTACAAGGATGGACTCTTGCAGGAAGGGCTTCACCTTGGGGCTGCCTAATCAAAAAGAACCAATAGATCACTTTTTTTCCCCCAATTTCCTTTTTTCTTTCTTTCTTCCAGAAAGAGTCTGAGAATATTGCAGTTCTTGGAAAGGAGTGTCCTTCCCATAATCCAATGTTAGGGGCAAAGTCACGTTGATGAGCTGCTCAAGGCCAGGAGACACAAGAGGAGAACTCCCCGACTCCAAGTTTCTGGCCCACTTTTTCTTTTCTTTTCCCTTTTTTAGTATGTATAAGAGACCAGAGAAAGAAATGAACTTTCCCCACACAAGAAATAATTGTGACTGGCACAATGATAAACAGAGTATCAAGAATTGCTGGAAAGGCACTGATAGAGGAACAAATGGCAATTACGGAGAGAATTTCCTAGAAAGCCTACCCCTGGAATCCAGTATTCTAACAAAGAAGGCAGATTTCTTGGGCAGTACTCTGCTCAGAGCTTCACGGATCAAGTGTTCTATTGAGAGGAAAGGGATTTGTTGAGTAACTGACTTCTTGGCTAGAGGGAAAGGTAGCACACCTAACCCCCAGTGATGGGAAAAATTTAAATCCATCATCTGGAGGAACAAGACACCTAGATTTTGCATTCACTCTGATATTATAGTGCATTATTGGGTCTGATAGGAAGTAGATTGCCAGTTTAGCTGTCCTGAGTATATTTTAAGTGAAAGGGTATCCCAGCACTCAAAACAGTATTATAAATTTGAATGTATTTTTTAATGGGGTGAAAGAGAAACACCAGTGTTTTGAGGAACTTCAAGTCAAGCAGTTAGGTGGCACAATGGATAAAGTGCTGGGCCTGGAGTCCAGAAGATGTATCTTCCAGAGTTCAAATCTGGCCTCAGACACTTACTAGCTGTGTGACCTTGGGCAAATTACTTAACCCCATGTACCTCAGTTTCTCCTTCTGTAAAATGAACTGGAGAAGAAAATGACAAACCACTCTAGTATCTTTTCAAAGAAAAAATCCAAATAGGGTCATGAAGAATTAGACATGACATGGGGCTGCTAGGTGGCGCAGTGGATAGAGTTCTGGCCTTGGAGTTAGGAAGACATGAGTTCAAATCTGGCCTCAGACACTTAACACTTACTAGCAGTGTGACCCTGGGCAAGCCACTTAACCCCATTGCCTAGCCAAAAAAGCAAAAAAAAAAGAAAAAAAAATTGGACATGACAGAAAAATGACTGAACATGAAATGTCTAGGAGCTCCAAAGTGTGTTTCTCTTTCATGAGGAGTAGTTGAGTGAAGGGATATAGGGCATAAGGCATCAGAAAGTCAGACATTGAAGTAGAGTATTCCTATTGGAGTGCCAGGAAGAATTAAAGCTGATCTCCTGACTCATAATAAATCTTTTTTTTAGAGATTCAGGAAATGGACCAGATGAACTCTTGGTAGAGAATTTTAAGAAAGTCACAGCAAGACATTTTTCTACTGAGGTTGACATATAGAGAGATAGAAAGAGAGGTCTGTGGATACTGAGGCCTAGATCTGGCCAGAAACATGCCACATGGAGCACCACAGTGCAGGAAGAGGATTTAAAAGTTTTAAATTTTTTAAAAATTAAATGAGAATACTAGAGGAAAAAATTAGAGAACAAATAAGATCTGTGGAAGAAAAAATTGGAAAGGGAATTAAAATCTTAGCATAAGATATAGAAAACTTTGTTCCTCAATAAACTCTCTGAAATTTGGAATTGATCCAAAAACAATAAGAAAAATTAAAGCAAAGTCAAAAGACTAAATAATTGGAAAGAAATATAAAGTATCTCATGTCAAAAACACCTGACCTAGGGAATAGATGGAAAAAAAAATTAGAACTCATCAGACTACCTGAAACTCATGACCAGAGAGAAAAGAAAAAGAGAGAGAACTTAGATATTCTATCCCAAGAAGTCTTTGAAATGAAAACTCCCCAGATCTCTTAGAACCAGATGAGTTGGGTTGTTGTCCTTTGCTCTCAAAGAGGACCAAAATAACATCAGTATGTTAGAGTCAGTGTGTTTGACGGTGGCTGATCAGACCAATACAAGCTCAGAATGCTGTACCACAGGTTGGACACAAATAGTTCATGTGAACACTTTGGGATGGATTCTCTAAATTTGCACATCTTGCATTTCTTTTGAGCTACTTTGATTCTGCTTTGCTTATATAGCACAGCACCTTGTCTGATGAGCACATACAATGCTGGATGGCCCTGTGCCAGTGTCTCCCACGCCACGCAATCAATTCCACAGTTTTTAAGAGACACTTTGTATTGTTTTTTTTGACCACCATGTGAGCACTTGCCCTGTATGAGTTCTCCATAAAATAGTC